>NW_015505409.1:2146053-2162140 GCF_001515645.1 Sinocyclocheilus grahami
GAGTCAGTTGGTACTACATTACTATAATATTGAAGGTTAAAACTGACTGATTTTTTAAAATTACACTTAATGAAGTTTTAAAATAATAAAGTTACAATTACATAGTAATATTTCTACTTCAATTCGTTTTTTCGAAATATAAACAATGGTGGCTGTCATAAAAAGTTTATGGATTTATTCAAACATAAATGAAACATTGAAGAACAGTTAAATTTAAAATGAATATGTTATATGGTGCATATATTTAGCAAAATGCCCCTCTTCTACAGTTTATTTTCCTATCTGACTAATGAGTTTATAGTCACCGAATATGTTTTTCTGAGGTAAATGTGACCTTACGTGACATATTGTATACAAGCCGTTATATTGATGTCTTTGCGTGGCTGAAACACTGATTGAGCAATTACATGAGACAGAATAAGGATTGTAAAGTCGTACTCTTTCTTTTAACTTAACTTCGGATGTTTAGTCATGATTATTTTGTGCTGAAACTGGTATTAATGTGGAGGAGATGATCAGTTCATGTGCGCTACACGCTGCCGTGTCTGTTGAACTGAGGCGCTACAGCGATCTGTCACTCCACATTAAACAGCGCCAAAACGGCATTAATTGTTTGAATACTGCAATACAATGAACAGAATTTGAAATCTGAGACTTTGTTTCATATTAAAAGTATCAACACACAATGCTTATTGCGATATATTGGATGGGAAGTGCCCTTCCGTCCATTAACTGAAAACAGGCTAGACTAATCGTTCTTGGGATTTAAGAATCAATATATTTTTTCATAAAAATGAGAATCAATTATTATCGAGATATCGATATTTTTTACCCAGCCCTAATAATTAGTGGTTCTTGCTAAGTGCTATGGAAATTAATGATACTAGTATAGGGTCATGTTTCAAGCATATTCAATCAATACTGCCAATTGAAGTCTGCATACACTAGAATGAGGAAAAAATCCATTAACTGATGAGTTGAACTGAAGGACAGCATTCCAGGTGGCTTTGCTGATGAACCCTTGAGTGCATCTTTCGGAGGTTATAAGTTCATGAAAGCTCTTACTTCGTGGCTGACTCATCGCGCAGATATAAAGAGCTCTCTATTGTAGGGATGCACAAATCCAATACCTGCACTGATACTGACATTTTTAAACAGATCAGGCAAATGCAATTAATCAAAATTTGTGTTTCAGTCATAAAAACATAAATTTATAGCATAGTTGTCACTGTTAAAGAAGTTGTCAAAAGGGTCCAGAGAGTAGGGATGCACCAAACAATTTTTTTCTGATATCAGAACAGTTTTTTTTTCTTCATCAGTTTATAAAATGTATAAATCGATTTATATTTATAGTTTGGAGTCAGTCTCTTTGCTCGAATACCTCAAGCGTGTGACGGAAATGTTACGCCTCTCACCATACTGTGATGATGCCCTGTCCCGGCCGGAGTGACAAGACAAAAACATTAAACCCATTATAAACGAGGCATTTGTTGCATCCATTGGGGACATAATTACGGATTATAATGACTTATACTGTCTTACACGCTGCATCGCGCCACGTAAATGTAAAACTATGTCTGCATTTGTGATCGGAGAAATGACAAACAACAAGCGCTACTCTACACTGCTTAAAACTCGGGTTTGAATCATCAGTGGCAAATTCTTTAAATATGAAAACGTACTTATATTCTGTAAGTCAGAACAGCCGGCATTGTAGTCTACTCTAACAGGATCAGGAAACAGTCCTCCATAAAATGTGCTGCACACATCTGAATATTTGATTTGAACTGTTCTGGAACAGTGTTGTAAATACAACTTAACCACTGATTTCTAGTTGTGTCCTCTTTTGGAAGACCAAACAAAGTAGTTTCGCTTTCACAATGAAACACATAGCATCACACACGGCGGGCTTGAGTGAGTGAGCGGCGGCGGGCTAGAGAACGGTTCGGCCGGTGAACTTGCGGCAACCACACGTGACGACACCGGGCTGGACTCGTCCACGGTGAAAGCCGATCCGGCGATCCACAGCGCGAAGCCACTATAAAAGTCTTTACTGTGATTTTTGATCAATTTTCTGCATTCATACTAAGTAAAGGTAGCCTATTCATTTATTTAAAAAAAAGATTTTAAACAGTAATGTTTAAATAGATTTTTTTTTAAAAGATCATTTTTGAGTGTAGTTGTGTCCTAAACGATGTCCTTTGCACTTATTCAATGCACTATGTACTTAAACAGCTAGTGTATGAATTCTATGAGGTTATTTTATCATTCATCATCGGCGTTTGATAGCCCCTGTCCCATCTGCTATACATAATTACAGATTCAACTAGTGGAGTGCATAAAATCTCAAACATACCACAATTTTTTTTCGGTTAAATTAGTGAATTACACGGGCATTTGACGTGATCACAGTATTTACACTAAAAAAAGACATTGAATACCGCATAAGTACACAAACGTTGGGATGCACCTAATATTGTAAGAATATCAAGAAATGCCACATGAAAACGAGCAAAACAACCACATTCATCATCAGTGAGAGTGCATTGCCAGGTCTGAATTAAGGATCACTATACATAAATCCACCTATAAATGTTTACTAATGGCATCTAAACTCTTATTGATCAGCCTCATTTAAACTGTAGTGTGCATTGATAGGTAGACACTCTATCAAGCTGTGTGTGTGTGTAAATGTGTGTGTGAAAGAGAGAGAGACTGTAGGGGTCTATTTGGAGCTCGGCTGTCCCTGATGTCTCAGCAGCATGACAAAGGTTTCCATGGAGATGGCATGGAAAGTCTCAGAGCTTGGGTTGCCAAGTTACTTCCCAAATGTGTTGGCACCACATCAAACTGTTGCTTCAACTCGGAGCAGAACCAATGAACAATTCCGGCTGTGAATGGGAATGGCATTTGCCACGATTCATGCCACCAGCACAAAAATGATTTGCCACATATTACCGCACTTCATCACGCTGAGAGAGTGAACATACGAATTGAAAAGCTAAGAGGTTGAGTGGACGCTACTCAGAAAGAAATTCACACAATGAAAGCAATTGCAGCCCCAATTGTTTTCAGAGCTGTCACAAGCCCACAATGGACAGCAAATCCACACAACTCTCATTTGGTCTTATTTTATATTAAAGTCACTAATTTCATCACATAAAACCATCTTTGATCATGAAAATGATATTTCAATGCCACCCCCCCCCATGCAAAACAAATTCCCAAATGGCTTAAAATGGCTTATATAATTTCTACATGTCTTGAATATAACTCTACACCCTTTCCATTTAGTAGGCAAATCCATGAGTTTGCTCACTAATCACACAAGCTACATTTTCACTCAGCTAATTGAAGTAGTAAACGCTACGCAATTACAAGTGACAATACTAGATAAATGGTTATCAGAGTGAATCCATGAGTGAATTTATTCAAATTCTGAATGAATTAGCCTAGAAAGCATGAAAAGAGAACTCCCAATCAATCACTATACAATCACTAAAAAGTGTTCACTCATGGTTCATCTAAATCGCACAAAGTTCCATTATAATCAATGAAGCTCTATGCTACACAATTAATCTCTTAGTTACATCACATCTACACTTAGTTTGTTGTAATGAGATGATTCAGAAGCTTGCAGAACCCAACACTGAACAAAACTGTGTAGTTTTGAGGGGTAAGTAGATTCTAACTTAAACACCTCTGATTGTTCATTGCGTTCATGAAATCACCAGATAATTGGCTACATTGCTCAACACTGCAAAAACACGCTACAAATAGAAGCCGATAATGAGTGGAGATAATGAGTTTGCACATGGTTTGTCTTTAAGCATATTAAAAACATCAGACAAACATGTAAACAATGTTAAATACTAGATTTTTTTAAACTAGGGTCTTTAACATGATTTGCTATTTACTGCTGCCACACAAAAACTAAATATTTCATACAAACCAGGGCATCTTTTAGACTTGTAATATGTCAAAAATTACCGCTACAAACAGCTACTTTAACCTCAGCCTGATCTAGAAAAAGTCCCAAGTACACTGGAAAGCACCATGCCTGATGCTAGTGTTCAACAATATATTTTTTGTACAACAAACATTTTCTGGCACGTTTGTTTAAAGATGCATTTCCTTTTCCATTTAGTTTTTATTCCATTTATTATGCAGTATATTTTTACCACTTTAATTAATTTAGTAATTTTAGTAAAAATAAAAATAAAAAACAATGTAACTGATCATTCCTGAAGAATATTTTTTAGCATAATATATTATCCTGAAATGATCTCAAAAGCAATGACTGTACAGTGGACTGGGTTTCACTGAGCACAGATGTCTGCAGACATATGACTCATCAATGAGACACGATCATGATCACAACATGAATTTACTTCAAACATTTATCTAAAAGAGTCTAAAAAAGGTTGCAACGGTTAGATCATATATAATGTTTCTTTAAAAAATTACTAAAAATAAAAATGTAGAATCAATCAATGCATTTGAAACACCTGGCTATACAGGTGCATCTCAATAAATTACAATGTCGTGGAAAAGTTCATTTATTTCAGTAATTCAACTCAAATTGTGAAACTATTGAGTTGAATAATTGAAATAAATTCAATGCACACAGACTGAAGTAGTTTAAGTCTTTGGTTCTTTTAATTGTGATGATTCTGGCTCACATTTAACAAAAACCCACCATTCAATTCACAATTCACTATCTCAACAAATTAGAATACTTCATAATTTAAACTACTTCAGTCTGTGTGCACTGAATTTATATAATACACGAGTTTCACAATTTGAGTTGAATTACTGAAATAAATGAACTTTTCCACACCATTCTAATTTATTGAGATGCACCTGTATGTAAACCAAAGTATGACTGAACTGGAGTTGGTGTTAAGAGATGTTGGACGATTTCATACAAACAGTCTGCACATTCATAAATAATTCTTCTCAGTCACATTAGTGTAATGTGTCTTCTGTTTAGTCACATACAAACCCATTAGGTTTAAATGAGTCTCAGTGGCTTGACTGTTTAACAAGCTTTTGCGCCAGTAGCTGAGGTTTGCTGCTATTTGGCATGAGGTTTAAGTGTTTCTTGCACACACTGAAACAACATCTTGCAGAGTTGTTTCGTAACACATTCACAGACTGGTCTCTGCACCCAGAACATGGTGATTAATTGGCTCACAGACTCTAACAGATGGTTTTTTCCATTAGAAATGTATAATCAGGGGGGAAAAGGAGGACGATTAGATTTTCTTTACTATGTTTGACTAAGATGCTGCCTGTGGGGGTTACTAAAAACAATGATTTAAAAATTTCACGATTTAATTAATGCTGAATAATCTTTTGTGACCCCTTTAAAATGCACCATTTATTCAACCACCTTCGAAATGGTTGATATCTCTTGAATTAGTTATGAAATGTTATTTGACTCTATTGTTTAATCTATGCTAATTAAGCACAAAAACAATATTGACTGGGTGCAGGATTTCAGTAGTGCGTTAAACAGTGACAAAGAGAAAGAAATCTTTACTGCAGAACCAGTCATTCTCAGCAACACAATTTACAATTTTTTTCTTTAAATACTCTCCAAATCCAGTGCAGAAAATTAACGTGTGACCTATCATGACTTTTCATGATTTATCACAAACTCTAGTCTTTACTACTGTATAGTTTAAGTCAAACTAACCAATTTAATGATGTTTCTGTTAAAGGGGTCTTATGACGTTGCTAAAAAAGAACATTATTTTGTATATTTGGTGTAATGAAATGTGTTTATGCTGTTCAAGGTAAAAAAAAAACATTATTTTCCACATACTGTACATTATTGTTTCTCCTCTATGCCCCCCTTTCTGAAACGTGTCGATTTTTACAAAGCTCATCGGTCTGAAGAGCGAGGTGTGCTCTTATTGGTCAGCTATCCAGTGCGTAGTGATTGGCCGAATACCTCAAGCGTGTGACGGAAATGTTACGCCCCTTACCATACTGTGATGCCGTGTCCGGCGCGATGAGACAAAAACAATAAAACCCATTATAAACAAGGCATTTGTTGCATCCAGTGGTGACTGATTATAATGACTTATACTGTATTTTTACGCGTTGCGTTGCGTATCGAGCCGCGTAAACATAAAACCATGTCTGCATTTGTGATCGGACAAATGACAAACAACAAGCGCTACTCTACACTGCTCAAAACTCGCGTTTGAATCATCAGTGGCAAATCCTATAAATATGAAAACATACTTACAGGCTGTGAGTCAGCATTATTTGTCAGAACACCGGCATTGTAGGCTACTCTCCCAGGAAACAGTCCTCCGTAAAATGCGCTGCACACATCTGAATATTTGGGTTGAACTGTTCTGGAACAGTGTTGTAAATACAACTTAACCACTGATTTCTAGTCGTGTCCTCTTTTGGAAGACCAAACAAAGTAGTTTCGCTTTCACAACGAAACACACAGCGTCTCCACGACATGGCAGCGGCGGCAGCAACAATACTACAGCGAGAATCAAAGTTACGCCTCCTTTGCGTGAACATTTGGGCGGCGTTATGCAAATCTTCCCACACAGTGACGTAGACATGTGGGGGCGTGTTAGAACGAGGTATTTTTGGAGGACGTGGACGAGTCTTAACTTTTATAAAGAATATCTCTTTGTGTTTGAGACTTTAGTCTTTGCAACTTTAGGGATTTTATCTATTCACGAACAGCTTGTAACACTCCAAAGAGAAAGGAAAACTTGAAAATCGCATCATCCAGTTAAAAACCCCTTTAACAACTAATTCCATAGCAATTTTTCTTGAAAATATGGAAAAATCCACACTCAGTTTAAAATAAAGTAAGAGGTTCTTTAAGGACACACTGATAAGCTATGGATTAAACTAGCTGTGTTAAAGGAAGCTGAGAGGGAAAGGTAAACAAATGGTGGGCTGCTGGCTAGAGTGTGAGGCTTTCTGCGCATGACCCTCTCCTTGTGTCAATACAGGTGTGGGAAAGAGAGAGAGAGATCACAGACTGATAGTGACAGACACAGAATGAGCCTTTTTGTCACATTGTCGGTGCTCATCGTATCAGCAATGTAATATCTGTATTAATAATATTTCATAATTTTAGTTAACTGCTGCAATAGGGTAAATATGCACTGCAAATGCCAAATCACTCCAGGTTCCAGGCAGTTATGCTGTAAACACTTGGATCAAGAATACATTGTCATTATGAGCACCATACAACGGAGGGTGAGAGTTCACCTGCCTCCGCTCTTCTTGATTAGCTGTTCCAGTCATCATAATAATGTGTTTCAAGCACTGAAAATTCATTTTTTATGCATCTACAGGGATGCTCTGAGACACAGTGCAATGACAGATTATAGACCAGGCTCTGACTGCCAAACACCTCAATCTGAGATGCCTGACATTTGCACAAAAACAACAACACAGATTTATATTAAATTTGACTGATAGTAATGTGTAGTAATTCAGTCAATAGTAATTGACTGTAACTAATATGTTTAGCATGTCCAAGATGATAATGCATGCATCAGCTAATGTGTTATTAAGGTAAGTTAAATAGAAACATTTACTAATTTAGTTGTTAAAGCACAAAATGTAAAATTATTCCAAGAGGGCATCTTACCCCACTACTGGCTAAACTTCTACAGAATGCATAAATGAATGTTTATATTTAATTCTTATTAATATGTATATATTTTAAAAGTATCATTAATGTAAAATACTTAATCAACTATTCAATTTAAATTGTACGACAATTTAGTAGAATAATTGAATAACTGATGATGACAAACAAAGCAGAATCCCAAGAGATTCATCTGAAAGGTACATTTATTCTATGACTTATATATAGGCATATGAATATTTACAGATTTAACTGCCCATATTTTAATTGAAGATGTGTCATTATTGGAACACTATGAATACATATTACATGATTTCATTCAATTAATCTATACGTTTTAATGAAAAGTGGAGATGTTCTTAAATGTTCATCTAATTCATGTATATAGTGAATAATAACCCCATTAATTACAATAAGCAGTACATTTAAAAAATAATAACACTAACAACATGCCACTGGGGCATTTTGTACCAATTCTGGGGGGAAGGGGGGTCATCTTACCCCTAAGGGTCTAATTTTATCTTTTTTTCAAAATAAAAACTATAATTTTTGCTCCACAAATCTAAAAACATTAGTGTGTTCTCTCATTAACAAAAAAACATAATGCAGTGTCATAGATCACTATTTTCCAGACACACAAAACTAGATCAATTAAACTGTTTCAACTGACTAAATCTCACAAATATTGACATGATTTTTACAAAATTAAAAATAGCGTAATTATTTACTAAAAGTGTTGAGATGATATTTTGTACCATCATCTTGCCCTGGGAGGCATCTTACCCTTTCTTCCCCCCCAATGTTCATTCTTGTAAATGCAACTTTTTTATTGCATTTTTATCATTTCTCATTATTTATACATTGCACCACATGACTGCAACAAGACGGGGTCCATAAAAGATGATGCATTGTCCAATCGCCACAAAGCTGTGAGTTTTACATTTAAAAACAGTAATATACCACAGTACCACTCAAAAATCCACTGCACTCATGTCTGGATGAATCGCTGACACACATGACAGATAAGGATATCAGCGACTGCTATCACAACTTATAATAGTGAACCATAAATCAAAACAGTAGTATAGGGCAAGTGCGGCTACTACATACATGCCTGCTGTGAGGAAATCATCCAAATTCATACAAAACCTCATCCACTGAGCAACCGCTTAAACATACACTCGTGCAAATACACAGAGAGAGCGCTTGCTTAACTCAAAAGGATTATTGAAACCTATTAATCAAATGAAATGACTGAAAGTCAAAGACCACACAATGCATTCTGTGCTGCCAAAAGAGACAGGACTGGCCTTAAATCAATACCACAAATAAATTAAAAGATGCAGTGAGCCTTAAGCTGTATTTTACATTTCAACAAGAAGAAATTCTATGAACAAACAGGTATTTTAAGGACTCAAAATCACAATGCAGTCTGAGGGATGATATGGGCAGTTGTAACATATAGAAAGTGCTTACAGAGTGCGTATGGATCATTAACCGTAGATGTGGATGATATATAAATACATTTCAATGTTTTCGTACATTTGAACAAAACGTTTGTCTGTATATTAAATGCATCTGAATCCATAGAGAAATTTGTTGTTTCAAAATCAAATGTATTAAATGTAATAATATAACAGAGACCTGCCAACCTGACTGTAACAGCATCACATTTGAATAAAACGTCACACTCACTATTTTATTAATGCAGACATGAATATGCTTTGGAAAAAAATAGTGTGATAAAGCTGGCATTGAGTCAGTGGCAGATGCTTGATGGGGAATAAGACAAACAGATGCAGCATATTCAGGAAAAAATAGATATGTAAAACTGAATATATTATTCATGATATACTGTAGACTGAGATCTATTGATTATCACAATACAACAACTAAACCAACAATTTAACAGCATTAAAAAAAAATTATTTTGCTCTGGCAGCTTTCTTTCACGTATAATATTAGCTCCAGTGTTTGGTTAACTTAACACCACACATTTTGTAGACATGTCTGAATCATGAGTCACATTTTAAAGGGCGTTTCAGCCCTGTGTTCACTTGGCTTTATTTGTTTTTACTATCACTTACCTCCTTCTTCACGTTTCGCAGCAGTCTTTGACGGGTTTCGCCTTCTAGGAAACAAAAAAAATGTAGAAAATTAATTATTAAACATAAACAAGTAAAAGTCAAACATGCGATAGCGTGGTTTAGAAGTGTTTCGAGAAATGAAAGCAGAATGCTGTCGCACCTGCTGTTGTGGTTGCCATTATTGTGGTGCTGGGCTCTCGCGCTCTCCACTCCACTGACGCTCAGCACTCGACTGGATGAAGCCAGAGCACTTTAAAGCGTTCCATGCTACTGCGAGATCACGTGACCGGCCAGAGAGATTCCTAGAGATGTGGAGATGGCAATCTCCGGGTGCCGAGGAGTCACAATATTCCTGGAGTGAGCTAATTTCAATATTTGCTAATTTCTATTCATCTCAGTGGGAGCTGCTTGGGTGTATTGGTGTTTCGTAAACGAATTTAATTTGAAACAAAAATTGGACGAATAATTCTCACTTTCGCTTCAGTAAGTCTCCTCCGGTTGAAACGCGTGACTGACAGTGTTGCCAACTAATTTTTAGGGGAAGTTGCTAAAAGCAAGATTGATTTGTTGCTAAAAGTTGCTCCACTGACGCTCAGCACTCGACTGGATGAAGCCAGAGCACTTTAAAGCGTTCCATGCTACTGCGAGATCACGTGACCGGCCAGAGAGAGTCCTAGAGATGTGGAGATGGCAATCTCCGGGTGCCGAGGAGTCACAATATTCCTGGAGTGAGCTAATTTCAATATTTGCTAATTTCTATTCATCTCAGTGGGAGCTGCTTGGGTGTATTGGTGTTTCGTAAACGAATTTAATTTGAAACAAAAATTGGACGAATAATTCTCACTTTCGCTTCAGTAAGTCTCCTCCGGTTGAAACGCGTGACTGACAGTGTTGCCAACTAATTTTTAGGGGAAGTTGCTAAAGCAAGATTGATTTGTTGCTAAAAGTTGCTTGATGACGCGATGTCATTGCGCGTTGACGTCATTGCGTAATCACGATGCAACATTGCGTCACTGCATCAAATCTCAGCACAAAAAAAAAAAGTAAATGTTAATTTAGATGCGTTTATAAAATAATATAAATGCATAATATAAATAACTAATTTTAAATACAACAATGAATTATTTAACACTTTCAAACTTTTTAACAATTACAATTTAAGTTTATTTTTATTAGCTAGTAAACTAGTAAAACAAATCTCAGCACAAAAAAAAAAAGTAAATGTTAATTTAGATGCGTTTATAAAATAATATAAATGCATAATATAATATTAAAATATAAATAACACATTTTAAATACAACATTGGATTATTTAACACTCAAACTTTTTAACAATTACAATTTAAGTTTATTTTTATTAGCTAGTAAAACTACTCATTCTGAACAATTATAGATTTAAGCAGTGTGTTAGTAGTTCGTATGCTACACTCTAAGAAAAGTCTGTAAAAATAGGGCAAAATCTATTAATATGAAGGAATTTTCCATAATTATTATTCACATGTTCTTTTACCTACATTTTAAAGGGGTCATATGATGCTTTTTTAAAGATCCTTATTTTGTGTATTTGGTGTAACAGAATATGTTGACATGCTTTAATGTTAAAAAACACATTCTTTTTCAAATACTGTACATTATTGTAGGTCCTCTATGCCCCGCCTCTCTCAAACGCTTAGTTTTCTACAAAGTTCCTCCTTCCGACAAGTGCAGTCTGCTCTGATTGGCCAGCTGACCCAGTGCATTGTGATTGGCCGAACACCGCAAGCACTCGTCGGAAATGTAACGCCCCTTACCATAATCATGAGCTTCATCTTTCAAAGTAAATGTAAAGACAGTAAATAATGTCATTAGTTTTACCATCAGGTGTTAGAACGAGCCGTTTTAGGGGGGCGTGGCAGAGTCTTTAAAGAATTAAAGAATATCTCTTTGGTTTTGAGACTTTAGTCTTTGCAACTTCAGGGATCTTATCTATGCACAATCAGCTTGAAATCGCATCATATGACCCCTTTAAATTACGCATTGTATTTTGTGTTTTCGGATTATGGATAATGTCCTGGAAAATTACTACATTTTTCATTTTTCTAGATATTTTTCTTGATCAACTGATCAACAATCTCAAGTACAAGCTACTAACAAGGTGTATCATAAATTAACAATTATTCAATTATTATTATTATTAAATTAAACAATTGCTAATAGCAGCCAACTTAATTCATGTGAATTGCGTACTGCCTTTGGTTTCCTCTTTTTGTGTAATTTAGATGGAAAATGTGTGCCTTTTTTATTATTTGAGTCACTTATCAAAATTTGCTAAATGTTGCCAAATAAATGTGTAAAAATAGCTCAATTTGTTGCTAGGTGCTTTTGGAAGAAAAAGTTGCTAGGGTAGTCTGAAAAGTTGCTAAATCTAGCAACAAAATTGCTAAGTTGGCAACATTGGTGACTGATTTGGTGGCTGACTACTGTACTACGAGTAAATAGCATTTGAGTATAGACTTTGAAAGAGCACATACAGTTTTCCTTACACAGAACAGCGACTTGTTCAGTGAAGAGCGTAGCCTATTTGTTCATTGCCTCCATCCAAATAGAAATGCTTCAAACAAACTGCCTCATAGGTGTTTTGAAGCTGGGATGCTGGTTTGAGCTGGTCCTTTGCTGGTTTAAGCTGGTCCTTTGCTGGTTTAAGCTGGTCCTTTGCTGGTTTAAGCTGGTCCTTTGCTGGTTTAAGCTGGTCCTTTGCTGGTTTAAGCTGGTCATGTGCTGGTCGGACCAGTTTAGGACCAGCATAAACCAGCAAAGGACCAGCTTAAACCAGCTCAAACCTGCATCTCAGCTTCAAAACATACCTAACCAGCATATGCTGGTTTTTTTCAACAGAGAGGGACAATGCCGTATACTGACTTGAGAAATATTTTCCCTTGATAGTAATATTTATGTGTGTTTTCTGTTCGACGCTTAGAACTATCGATGCCCGATTCACGAATGAATCACTCTTGTGAATCAGTTCGTTTCAATTTTAAAGGGATAGGCTTAGTTCACTTAAAAATAAATTCTGTCATTAATTACTCACCCTCATGTCTTTCCAAGACCTTCGTCCATCTTCGGAACACAAATTATATTTTTGATGAAATCCGAGAGATTTCTGACTTTCTGATAAAATAAAGACTTTATTTAACCGTTTTTGCATCACTCTCATGAATGGCGGCGAACTGTGTCACAAAGGAGAAGAATTGTTGAATCAAGTCATTATTTTGTGAGATTCATCTGAAAGTTACATTATTCTATGACTTATATATAGGCATATGAATATTTACATATTTAACTGCCCATATTTTAATTGAAGATGTGTCATAATTGAAACACTATGAATGCAAATTAAATGATTTCATTCAATTAGTCTATACGTTTTAATGAAAAGCAGAGATGTTCTTAAATGTTCATCTAATTCATGTATATAGTGAATAATAACCCCATCAATTGCAATAAGCAGCTAATTTAAGCCTTTTGCACACAAAAAGTATTCTTATAGTAAAATTACAGTTAAACCACTGATGTCACATGGACTATTTTAATGCTGTCCTTACTACATTTCTGGGCCTGGGAACATTTCAGTTGCATTGCTGTCTATGGAGAGTCAGAAAGCTCTCTGATTTCATCAGAAATATCTTAATTTGTGTTCCGAAGATGAACAAAAGTCTTATGGGTTTGAAACAACATGAGGGTGAGTAATTAATGACAGGAATTTTCTTTTTTTATGGGGTGAACTAACCCTTTAATAAAGCGGCCTGAATCAATTTGCGATTCAGTCTGAAAGATTCAAACTAGTCCCTCACCCGATGAGCGGCTTCTCTCTCTCATAAAGCACTGATTGGATTCTGGACAACACAGAGAACAAGAAAAGCATTGGATTAAGTGAATATGTACCTATAATCGATTTAAACCAAACCTGCAGATGCATCCTATAGTATGAGAAAGACTCAACAAAGAGTATCAACACTATTACAACACACAAAAGCACACAGAGTGCCATAAAGTAGCCTAATAATTTACAATTTATATGCCAAAATAGTCTGAATACACAAATACTTTTGAATAGCTGTCAATAGAGAAAAATGCTTTTTGCCCACTTAACCATGCAATTATAACATCTGCTATCAGAGGCTAAACAAACAAATGTTGATCTCCTGCTGCTCGTGAAAAAGCTAGAACAGCCTTTGCCTGACAGGTCGCATGATTAGCAGGCTGCACCTGCTCCCTCCTTGACACAAGACATTAGAGTTGTCCTTAGTAACTGAAAAATAACACTGAAATAATCTTCAGAAATCCAAACTATCTCTAATCTACATCTTCAACCCAACGTAATTTTTAGCCAATCAGAGACTCGGGATTTCAGGTTTGTGGATGTCTTCAACAGCGTTTTGGATAAAGGTAGCCTACGCGAGGAAGAAATTCGGAAAATTACAAATGTTATCAACACATCTAAACCCAGCTATAGCATCTTTACTGTACACTGTAAATGGATGAAACTGAATTGTTCATGTAGCTTCCAAACATTTTCTGGTGCTGCCTCGGTTCCAAAAAAAGGATAGAGAGGTTCCAAAATCCTATTGACATTGACTGTAATTTTTTTTTACGGTCTATGATATTGACAGTTGAATCATGCTACAATGCTCTCTGATGCATGAAAGAAAAGCTGGAAAAAAAGGAGTTTGCATTTTAAATCCCTGTTGAAAATGCATCCTGCTCCCTAGGGTTCCCTGAAAAGTCAGCTTTTTTCTTTCTCTCTCTTGCTGCACAAACACGCAGTGTTCCCACTTTGGAATGAGATTTAATTGAGCAACAGGTCAGAGAGAAATTTGGAACAAGCTTGCAGGACCAAACCTTCAGCAGCTACATGTGTTGCTAAGCAACAATGCAGGGCCCCATTAACAGTGCTAATTGAGTAAAGTCTGAGGAAACCGTGATCTTCATCATCTCTCGGGGGGAAATGCCACCTCATTGTTGAAGTAAGACTTTAGTATAATTACATTTAATTGAGACAACCCATACATGGTACAGGGTAAAATAAAAATGAGATGATGGTGTACAAACAGTTTCACTTTTTTTATAGGAACTTCATTCAAAAGAGCTTCATGCAAATGTTGGTGCTTAATTGAGAGCTCTGGACTTTTGATTACAAATGTATAGAGACTTATTGGCCTTATTGGAAGTCAGTGTAACATCTGAATGTTTTTCAAACTGACGTTTCAAGGTAAAACATACATACAGTTGCTTTAAATGACGGTATAGAAACAGCTGACTCAACTAAAGATGATATAACAGGTTGTTCTCTCAGTCATGAATTTAAAAACATATATAGGACAAATTAACCACATTTAACAGCATATTCTAAAATATATAGAATATTTTATATTGTAGTCAGTGGTTCATGGTAAATGCATTTAGCTTTAGTTTTGGTAGGAAAGGTCATGCTGAATGACCCTCCATAGTGCAAAGGGCTAGTTATTAAGATAGGGATTATGTATATTCTGGGCCTTGCCTTGGTAACAGCCTTGCCTGCAGTAAAAACAAAAAAACAGCCAATAGATACCAACAGGCCTGCTATTGGTCATCATTCAAACACTGAGCCATTGAATCTGTAATTAATTAATTCAAGGCTCTTGTGCATGACAGCACTTATGCTGATTGTGTGGGCTTTTTGAGGGAAGCCCCAACAATGATTTTTCTCAACTTCTCTACTTCTGTGCTCCATAGCATAACATGGTCTGAGATGGAAACCATTTTAACAGCAGAAAACAGATACCTTTGCCCAGTTTCTACTGTGTATGATGTATAGTATAGGCCAGGGTTCCACAAATCTTACCCTGGAGGTCCAATGTGCTGCAGAGTTTAGCTCCAACCCTGATCAAACTCAGCTACCTGTGATTTTCTAATGATCCTGAAGACACTGATTAGCATGCTCAGGTGTGTTTGATTAGGGTTAGAGCTAAACTCTGCAGGAAAGTGGATCTCGTGGGCCAGATTTGAGGATCCCTGGTATAGGCTAACAAGAATCTCAGTGTTTCATTCTTGGCAAATATGAAATGGATATGTCAGTTGAGTAGTGAGTGAATCTACACTTACACTTAGCAGGTGGTGAAATTCATGTTGACTAACTTAAATAAAAAAAAACCTTTGTGTAAAGTGTTACCGAGTAGATTTTGACAGCTGAGAGAGAAGCTGAAATGATTAAGATATAGGAATTGGTTTGTGGAATAAAGCGATATCAAAAATGTCTGGAATCTGACACCCTGTGCTACACACAAGAGTAAACAGTCATGCTTTACAAAAGAGACAGTATCTCCCCCAACATACAGAGTCC
>NW_015505409.1:2163086-2164759 GCF_001515645.1 Sinocyclocheilus grahami
CTCTGCAGTGAATGGGTGCCGTCAGAATGAGAGTCCTGATAAAAAGCTGATAAAAACACCACAATCATCCACACCATTCCAGTCCATCAATTAAAGTCTTGTGAAGTGAAAAGCTGCGTTTTTTGTAATAAACCAATACATAAGGCTTTTTAACTTCCCCCAAACTAACAAAAGACATTTTAGTCATGACATTTTGTCACATAGATGCTTTGATGCAGTGTCATTAACCTTATTTCAGGTTTGTTCAGTGAAGCTTTATTAGGAGCCCCTTTAACATGCAGATCTGAATGGAAACACGCCACACACCTCACTCTACAGACCATAGATCACATGATTCTAACTGGCTAACATTTTCTGCTAGTAGTGTGTATTTCCTTCTCCAGGGGCCGACACAGTCTCCGAATGAAAACATAATTGCGTTGTCTGCATTGACAAATGCAATTGGCAGAGAAGAGCTATCATACATATCATAACTCATATCTCTCACATAACTCTTATATGATGTTATAATAGTTATATAGGCAAAATGGACTACATTTTTGTGCCTTTATTTTATAGAAGAGTGGAAAGTTGGGGTGAGAAAGGGGGCAAGAGAGCCATGACCCAGGTCAGATTTGAATTTATGTCCTGGATTTGTGCGTTGCACCACAGCTCCTGACATAGACCCCGTTTCTAAAAGAACAATATTTCAGCGGTTCAGAGGCTTTTCACAGTATTACAACTTCTTACTGATTTCTTCAGAATGATGGCAATCAATTACATCAGCATGGTGTAGAATTATAAATGACAACACACTGTGTAAAGACAACACATGAGTAAACTAACCTGATATCACAGAAACCGACAGCTGGCAACCTGAAGCTGTAAAACAGTACAAGAGCAATGGCATATCGCTTATGTCAACAATTCCAAAATACACAATAATAAACCACAGTTATGTCTACTGTACATTACACATTTACCTTTCCAAAACAAAAGAAGTTTATCAGGAAATGGCTTTTTCCAGTAACGCCAAGCTGCTTCTCATTTGGCTGATGAAGATCTATGATGCTGTCCTACTCTAGATCCCAAGAATAAAAAAAGCATTAACAGATGAGCTGGGCAATTGTTTTACCCACTAAATTAATATTACATTTAATAAAAATGTGTTTGTATAATATATACATTCTTAAGAGAAATGGTTCAAAACAGTACTGGGTTATAGAACAGATTCTATTTTTTAAAAGGGTCCATAAAGAACAAAGTCCTATAGAACCTTTGTGGTGTTACAAAGAATATAGTAGAAGATAATTCTTTAGTATTATTTATTAATATTATGTTTTGTGTTTTTACTCCTCTGACTGGTCTTATAATACCTCTGTCAGGATTTTAGATTTAAAAAACTGACAAGTCAATTAAGTATTTTTTTTTAATCGACGTTGTAGCATTACAGTGCTTTAACTATAGCTATTAGCTGAATACATAAATGATAATTGAGACTGAACATTGTAACGGAACGACAGGGACGTGAGACGTCCAGATCCATATGCAAGCTTTATTCAAAGGCGTGTTCACAAAAAAGGCAAGGGTCAAACAATGGCACACAGGTATATCGTGGGCAAGACACAAGAGTAGTCCAGAAAACAGGTGAGGGTCAATCAACGGCGAACGTAATCCAACAGGGCAAGGCAAAG
>NW_015505409.1:2164783-2165696 GCF_001515645.1 Sinocyclocheilus grahami
ACAGGGCAAGGCAAAGAGCTAATCCAGGTTCACAGCAGTAGTCCAGGCAGGGGCAAACAGAGTCCGAGCGGCGAGACAAAAGGGTAATCCGAAAAACACAGGCAAGAATCTGAACACAGGAAAACAGGCAAGACAAGACTATGACTAGACTATGAAAAAGGCAGATGGGAAATGTAGTCCAAGGTAACGTGAAACAGTCAGTGTAGTGTGAGAGTCAATATAATTGTTACAATGTGTCTCTTCTATTTGTTTAAGTAAAAGCAATTATGTTTATAAAGGCCAAAAGTAGCCGTTGTGAATGGACAGTATGTGAGCGCTTCACAGTATTACAAGGAAAATGTCAAGTGATTTGACTGAATATGTTAATGAATAAACCCAAGTAATTATTGTACACCCTAACAATATGAATAATAAATTGCATTTCTCTGTCAATGACATGTGTAGAAGAGAATAGAAGTCGAATTAAAAGTTTAAGAAGGATATCAAGTAACTGTGTAGTTGGATTGAGCTCCAGAAAAACAATAATGATGTGGCTTTGAAAGAATGTTTTGACAGATTTTAAAAACCAAATTGCAGGAATAAAAAAAAATAAAAACGTCTAAATTCTAACAAAAATAAACATTTCAGCATAAAAGGGTTCTTTAGGACAATATGGTACTGTATCCAAACAACACCAAATCAAAGCTGAATAAAATTACTGACAGTTCTAATACATTCACTTTACTCTCTTTAGTATATGCTATGTCACATGGAGTCAGGCTTATTTTGTGAAGATACTGAGTCATATTATGTCAGAGGTGGCTTTGTGGCTGTGAAGAATCCCCCATAGGGCAATGCACAAAATGCAGATGAAAGGGTTGTGCTCGTTTGGAGTTATCAGCAGCCTCTGTGTGTAAGTGTGCTAAAAAAAAAA
>NW_015505409.1:2165706-2178999 GCF_001515645.1 Sinocyclocheilus grahami
AAAAAAAAAAGGGCTTAAAGCAGCGGGAGGATAGGACTTCAGTAGTGATGATGATGTTTTATGTGAGAGCAGTAATGCTAATGACAAGAACCTCGCTGACAGACTTGACGAGGACTTCGGCATGACTTCGCATCTCACTATCACTTACTCAGTTAATCACAGAGAGAGAGTCTTGTTACCTCGTCATTCAAATCATCATTTGCTTTGAGCAGAAATTATTGGTAGAATAAAGGAATTAAAGTTTGTTTGTTTATAAGTAACAATTTTGTTTCAAGTAATCAATGAAATAGAGATTTTTTATTTATGCTATTTTTGAGGTGCAGGAATTTTAACACAATTTGTCAGAATTACGAGTTTTCTGATTGTAAACAATGCTCTTAAACAATGAAAGACTTTTTGCACAACCAAAACCAGAACTGAGATCTATAAGGAATTAGCTATTCATTATATAACATTACATACATTGTACGAGATATACATACAGTATTTACACAATTTACAACACACAGTGTGTAATATATACAGAGGTATGTGAAAGTGAAGTGATAAATCTAAATATATGCATGTTCTCAGACACAAACTAATTAGCTATAGAGTTAATAGAAAATATTAAATGAATAAATTTGAAAATTACAATTACATTACTTGATATGAAATTCTAACTTAATCCTCAAGTTAAACTCAATCCCTAAAAAGAAAACATAGTTGTTTGTCCAATTGAGAATGACTCTGAATGTTCAAAGTTAAAAAAGAACTAATTGTGGCTTAAAAACATTGCAGATGCTCTATTGGAGCAATACAATCAGTTAAAAATATGATGAAGATGGTTGCATTTATTTAATGAAAAAATAGCTACAGTAAACACAGTACAAATAAAGGAAAATTTAAAAGAACTGTTTTGTATTTAAAAATATTTGTAAATATTCCTGTAAAGACAGGAAAAAAATGAATTTTCAGCATCATTACTCCAGTCTTCAGGGTCACATGATCCTTCAGAAATCATTTTAATTTGCCTATTTGGTACTCAAAACAGTTGCACAGCTTTATATTTTTGTGAAAATATGTTTTTTCATACACTACCATTCAAAATTTACCATCTTATGAAAAAAAATAATTTCAGTAAAAATGTATAATATGATGAAGATGCCCTGAAAAACTAAATAAATGTATTTGAAATACATTTATTTCATACTAAGTATATACATGTACATTACGTGCTTAATAAAAATACCCTGCAATTGTACATTTGGTATAATGCATACTTAAAGTCTGCTAAAGTGGAACAACTAATTTTGTACTTAATGCACTTTCATTGTGCGGAAGTAGAGCTGAAGTACAACTAAAGATATACTAAATATATTTGATTCTGCTAAAGTGGAACTATTGCAAGTATGCTTCAGGTACACTATATCTTGCATTTAAAGACCGATATTATTCAGAGATCATACAATCCTCATCAATAGTGACATTAAAACACATTTTATGCTTAATAATAAGAAATGTGCATTGTTCACAAGTAGTACTCCAAAGTTTAATTATAATTTTAATATCAGTATCAGTATAATATCAGTAGGTATAGAGTGATATGTCAGTAAATATGTTAATAGATTTGAACTATATTAATATGAAATTAATGTATTTTAAATATATTACTTTTTTACTAGGGTGGCAACGGTGATAATCATTAACAAAATGCCAATGAATTCCAGTGAAAGTAACAAAATGTATGATGATTATCATCATGCAGGAAAACTATAGGGCAAAAGACATGAACTAATATATAACATGCTGCAGCAGGCAACAGCTGCTTCTGGACTTGTATTCACACTATAAGCAGCTGTCAGTCTGCCGTTCAGCAGCGCTCTGCTTACGGCCCTGTGTGATCCGAGTAGACATTCACTGATGGGCAGCAAGGCATGTTGGGGGGAGTCCCTGTCAGCCTGATGTTCTTTTAACCGCACACATCAAGCACCCAGCAACTTGCCTATAGGCTTCATCGCAGGGGGTCTATTGTGCTCCGAGACTCGGCTGCCCTTTTAACCTGATCTGACGCCAGTTCCCCGCTCTTCCGTTTTACTCTCGGTAATCACAGCAGAAGCATCTCAACTGTTTTCAGATCAGCTACAAAAGATTGCATGTTATGTCACATTTATGTGTGAATATATATCAGCTCACGCTTGGCAAGAATCAAGCTGGATGTAAGAACTCCGCATTAGGGTCAGGTTCTGATGATCCACAATGCTTTATATCACTGCTTTGATGTACCTCTAATACAACAGAAAGAGATCAATTCATACATTAAACATGACTTCATTATTTGAATGACTCTGGAGTAAGTGCTTGTATATTGACTATGAATAAATCTCAGCAAACTGGCAAGCCAGCCTAAAGGTTCTGGTTTATTTTAGCTATCAGCGATGTAGTTTGCACTGTAAAAGCCCACGTACAGTGCCAAAATTACTTCTTCCTATTACACCGGCCTAATGCCATTAGCTGCCTTTTAGCAGATACTTTTTATCCAAAGCCGCTTTAATCATGTAATCCATCACTCGTGTAGAATGCAGCGTTCCGGTATTGTTACGTTTTGAACCCGACCCAAAAAGGACTCAAATGATCAACTCTCTGTTTATAAGTCCTATTTATCCATTACATCACTAAGCCAAGACCTGCTTGTGGCGAATGCATAAAGTCTTTGGCTGAAAAATCTCGTTCAGTGCTGGGCAGTGACAGATAATGCTTTAAATAGCAGAGCAAGGCTTAAAAAATGAAGTCATTGTTGGATTTTGTTACAGGACTGCAGACAAATTGGGTCTTTTTTTTTCCAATGACAAGTTCAAGTTACAGTTAAATAACTTCTCAGCTGAGAGAAAATATTTCATTCTCAAAGATCACAGGAAATAGTTCCTGTAAGCTGTAGTTGATTGTTGCTTTTATATTAGGTGCATGGTAATGCTGTCTTAATGTAAATAAATATTAATGTGTGATTGTATATTATCCCTCTTATTAGTTACTACTCCTGGAGCCAGCTGGTGCATACTTTGAACTTTCGCATGTTATTGTCAAACATACCAAATAATTAAAGCTAAATTAAATAATTCATAATTAGGAAATATCTGACCCCTGAATGGCATGACTGATCAATTGGAATCAAGTCTTTAAAAGAGCCACACACAGTATGCATACAATATATAATACTACGCAAATACAGATATGACATGATTTTTTAAATCTCCAGCAAGTCTAAATTTCTTAAATCAATTGATTCTACCATATTTGCAGGAGGGCTGTGTTATGGAGGTGAACCGAGAGGAAGGGTGAACTACTTCCAAGTTCCAACCCAGAAACCAGCATGTACCTAGACTGAACACAATATTTTGTTAAATGTGAGCCAAAATCATCACAATTAAAAGAACCAAAAACTTAAACTACTTCAGTCTGTGTGCATTGAATTTATTTAATACACAAGTTTCACAATTTGAGTTGAATTACTGAAATAAATGAACTTTTCCACTACATTCAAATTTATTGAGATGCACCTGTATTTATACGCACTTTCATGAGATCAGGTTGCTCATGCAGTTATAAACGCAGCATTGTGACTGAACCACTTCAGAACACATGTTTATCATTTTCTGAGTCGTGAAAAAGTCTGCGTTTGTGATATATTTCCTTCTTTCTTTACTGCAAGACGTTTGCTCGGTCTAGATGCGCTTAAATCTGCACTAACGAAGCGTTCCTGTCACATATCACACATGCGCACTTCAATAAGCCGACAGAAAGCGGCTTAGCGTTTCCATGCCATGCGAAATCGGAGTAAGAGGCAAAAAACTACCTGTTGCGACCGGTTTATGCTTACGCCGTTTATGACCTTACTCCGATAAAAGAAAACCGGTTACATGACCAAGTGCGTTTTTGGCTTATTAAGCATAATCCGCTTAAGAACCTGCATGTAAACGCGCTCAGTGTATCATCTGAATGATTTTGAAACTAACATTTCAATGTGAAGCATACATACAATTGCTTTAAATGATGGTGTTAAGGGCTATAGAAACAGCGGACTCCGCTAAAGATAATATAGGTTGTTTCTTTAAAGAAACAATTCCGAAAGAATTGTTCATGAAGGAAGAAAGAAATAATTCAGTCATGAATTTAAAAACATATAGGACAAATTAACCACATTTAAACGGCATATATAGCATATAAAATATGTTATATTGTAGTCAAGGGTTCATGGTAAATGCATTCAGTCATATGCTAGTTTTGGTAGAAAAGGTCATGCTGAATGACTCTCCATTGTGCAAAGGGCTAGTTAGTAGGAGAGGGAACTGAATCAGAAATGAGCAAACAGTATCTGAATATCTATATTCTGTGCCTTGGTTACAGCCTTGCCTGCAGTTAAAAAAATAGCCACTTGATACCAACAGGGCTGCTATTGGTCATCATTCAAACACATGAGTCATTGAATCTGTAATTAATTAATTCAAGGCTCTTGTGCATGACAGCACTTATGCTGATTGTGTGGGCTTTTTGAGGGAAGCCCCAACAATTATTTTTTTCAACTTCTCTACTTCTGTGCTCCATAGCATAACATGGTCTGAGATGGAAACCATTTTAACAGCAGAAAACAGATACCTTTCCCCAGTTTCTACTGTGTATGATGTATAGTATAGGCTAACAAGAATCTCAGTGTCTCATTCTTAGCAAATATGAAATGGATATGTCAGTTGAGTAGTGAGTGAATCTACACTTACACTTAGCAGGTGGTGAAATTCATGTTGACTAACTTAAATAAAAAAAAACCTTTGTGTAAAGTGTTACCGAGTAGATTTTGACAGCTGAGAGAGAAGCTGAAATGATTAAGATATAGGAATTGGTTTGTGGAATAAAGCGATATCAAAAATGTCTGGAATCTGACACCCTGTGCTACACACAAGAGTAAACAGACATGCTTTACAAAAGAGACAGTATCTCCCCCAACATACAGAGTCCATATTCTAATTAACACTTTAAAAATCTTGTAATGAAAAAATACAAAATCAGCATATCAATTAAGGTGCACAGCTGAGGTGAAGAGATGAAACGTGTGAATCATTAATGCCACATATTGTATAGCATCTAATCATATATAATAGTACATCATTTTGATTACTGAAGATTTTAGACTGAACACTTTTACTGATCTAAAGAACATATGCATTTTAGTCTTTTAGTTTAAAATGAATAACATTGTATTTCACTAGTGTGTTGTTGTTGTTAAAATAAAAAGCACAGTTTACATGTTACCATAATTCTATTTTTGTAATGGTATGATTTTGAAATGAGCAAATTTGTTGCACACAAAAATTTAGAGTTTACTTAGGGAAATGTCACAGACGGCATTATTTGAAACTGCAAAAGAGGTATTTCATACAGTACAAAACATTCAAACCAAAAACTATACTGTATTTTAGAAAAATTGAAATGAAAGATGTTTAGCACAAAAAAAAGAAGAAAAAAAAGAACTTGCAATATATGATAATGTCCACTAGGTGGTGACTTTAAAACACCAATAGGAGAGCAGATGTAACACACCATGTCTTGTATGCCACAAAATAGCACCAGCTGCTGAAAAATATAAGGAACAGTAGTCACAAAATCTAGATGGAAAATTAGCATTAAAATATGATGTATATCACCCAATTATGTAGAAAGATAAAAGATGAAAGATAAAACAGAGATTACTTCCTATGACAAAACATTGACAGATTCCAGAAAAAGTAAGAAGGAATATCATGCTGCTGCATTCCCACAGGCTGATATTGTATATCAGACAGGTTGGATGACACAGTGATGATGATCGGACAGGTGAGGGCAGACCTAAAGGAGAAAGCTGTCATGTAGTTTGAGTTGGCGAGAGGAGATACGGTCGATTCAGGTGGACAGGAGCAAATCTAGTGTTCAGCCCAGTGCCCATGACTTATGAACTGGAAGAGCAAAATCAACAGCCAAAAATGTATCAATCCTTATTAAATGAATGCGCATCTCTACAAAAAAGATTGTGATGCTCAGCGCTCCATTAAAGTAACTGTCCACATATAAATGCTAATTTGCTGACAGTTTACTCACCCTCAGCCAGGCCATCCAAGATGTTGATGGGTTTGTTTCTTCTTTGGTACAGATGTGGAGAAATGTAGCATTACATCACTCGCTCACCAATGGACCCTCTGCAGTGAATGGGTGCCGTCAGAATGAGAGTCCTGATAAAAAGCTGATAAAAACACCACAATCATCCACACCATTCCAGTCCATCAATTAAAGTCTTGTGAAGTGAAAAGCTGCGTTTTTTGTAATAAACCAATACATAAGGCTTTTTAACTTCCCCCAAACTAACAAAAGACATTTTAGTCATGACATTTTGTCACATAGATGCTTTGATGCAGTGTCATTAACCTTATTTCAGGTTTGTTCAGTGAAGCTTTATTAGGAGCCCCTTTAACATGCAGATCTGAATGGAAACACGCCACACACCTCACTCTACAGACCATAGATCACATGATTCTAACTGGCTAACATTTTCTGCTAGTAGTGTGTATTTCCTTCTCCAGGGGCCGACACAGTCTCCGAATGAAAACATAATTGCGTTGTCTGCATTGACAAATGCAATTGGCAGAGAAGAGCTATCATACATATCATAACTCATATCTCTCACATAACTCTTATATGATGTTATAATAGTTATATAGGCAAAATGGACTACATTTTTGTGCCTTTATTTTATAGAAGAGTGGAAAGTTGGGGTGAGAAAGGGGGCAAGAGAGCCATGACCCAGGTCAGATTTGAATTTATGTCCTGGATTTGTGCGTTGCACCACAGCTCCTGACATAGACCCCGTTTCTAAAAGAACAATATTTCAGCGGTTCAGAGGCTTTTCACAGTATTACAACTTCTTACTGATTTCTTCAGAATGATGGCAATCAATTACATCAGCATGGTGTAGAATTATAAATGACAACACACTGTGTAAAGACAACACATGAGTAAACTAACCTGATATCACAGAAACCGACAGCTGGCAACCTGAAGCTGTAAAACAGTACAAGAGCAATGGCATATCGCTTATGTCAACAATTCCAAAATACACAATAATAAACCACAGTTATGTCTACTGTACATTACACATTTACCTTTCCAAAACAAAAGAAGTTTATCAGGAAATGGCTTTTTCCAGTAACGCCAAGCTGCTTCTCATTTGGCTGATGAAGATCTATGATGCTGTCCTACTCTAGATCCCAAGAATAAAAAAAGCATTAACAGATGAGCTGGGCAATTGTTTTACCCACTAAATTAATATTACATTTAATAAAAATGTGTTTGTATAATATATACATTCTTAAGAGAAATGGTTCAAAACAGTACTGGGTTATAGAACAGATTCTATTTTTTAAAAGGGTCCATAAAGAACAAAGTCCTATAGAACCTTTGTGGTGTTACAAAGAATATAGTAGAAGATAATTCTTTAGTATTATTTATTAATATTATGTTTTGTGTTTTTACTCCTCTGACTGGTCTTATAATACCTCTGTCAGGATTTTAGATTTAAAAAACTGACAAGAAGTCAATTAAGTATTTTTTTTAATCGACGTTGTAGCATTACAGTGCTTTAACTATAGCTATTAGCTGAATACATAAATGATAATTGAGACTGAACATTGTAACGGAACGACAGGGACGTGAGACGTCCAGATCCATATGCAAGCTTTATTCAAAGGCGTGTTCACAAAAAAGGCAAGGGTCAAACAATGGCACACAGGTATATCGTGGGCAAGACACAAGAGTAGTCCAGAAAACAGGTGAGGGTCAATCAACGGCGAACGTAATCCAACAGGGCAAGGCAAAGAGCTAATCCAGGTTCACAGCAGTAGTCCAGGCAGGGGCAAACAGAGTCCGAGCGGCGAGACAAAAGGGTAATCCGAAAAACACAGGCAAGAATCTGAACACAGGAAAACAGGCAAGACAAGACTATGACTAGACTATGAAAAAGGCAGATGGGAAATGTAGTCCAAGGTAACGTGAAACAGTCAGTGTAGTGTGAGAGTCAATATAATTGTTACAATGTGTCTCTTCTATTTGTTTAAGTAAAAGCAATTATGTTTATAAAGGCCAAAAGTAGCCGTTGTGAATGGACAGTATGTGAGCGCTTCACAGTATTACAAGGAAAATGTCAAGTGATTTGACTGAATATGTTAATGAATAAACCCAAGTAATTATTGTACACCCTAACAATATGAATAATAAATTGCATTTCTCTGTCAATGACATGTGTAGAAGAGAATAGAAGTCGAATTAAAAGTTTAAGAAGGATATCAAGTAACTGTGTAGTTGGATTGAGCTCCAGAAAAACAATAATGATGTGGCTTTGAAAGAATGTTTTGACAGATTTTAAAAACCAAATTGCAGGAATAAAAAAAAATAAAAACGTCTAAATTCTAACAAAAATAAACATTTCAGCATAAAAGGGTTCTTTAGGACAATATGGTACTGTATCCAAACAACACCAAATCAAAGCTGAATAAAATTACTGACAGTTCTAATACATTCACTTTACTCTCTTTAGTATATGCTATGTCACATGGAGTCAGGCTTATTTTGTGAAGATACTGAGTCATATTATGTCAGAGGTGGCTTTGTGGCTGTGAAGAATCCCCCATAGGGCAATGCACAAAATGCAGATGAAAGGGTTGTGCTCGTTTGGAGTTATCAGCAGCCTCTGTGTGTAAGTGTGCTAAAAAAAAAAAGGGCTTAAAGCAGCGGGAGGATAGGACTTCAGTAGTGATGATGATGTTTTATGTGAGAGCAGTAATGCTAATGACAAGAACCTCGCTGACAGACTTGACGAGGACTTCGGCATGACTTCGCATCTCACTATCACTTACTCAGTTAATCACAGAGAGAGAGTCTTGTTACCTCGTCATTCAAATCATCATTTGCTTTGAGCAGAAATTATTGGTAGAATAAAGGAATTAAAGTTTGTTTGTTTATAAGTAACAATTTTGTTTCAAGTAATCAATGAAATAGAGATTTTTTATTTATGCTATTTTTGAGGTGCAGGAATTTTAACACAATTTGTCAGAATTACGAGTTTTCTGATTGTAAACAATGCTCTTAAACAATGAAAGACTTTTTGCACAACCAAAACCAGAACTGAGATCTATAAGGAATTAGCTATTCATTATATAACATTACATACATTGTACGAGATATACATACAGTATTTACACAATTTACAACACACAGTGTGTAATATATACAGAGGTATGTGAAAGTGAAGTGATAAATCTAAATATATGCATGTTCTCAGACACAAACTAATTAGCTATAGAGTTAATAGAAAATATTAAATGAATAAATTTGAAAATTACAATTACATTACTTGATATGAAATTCTAACTTAATCCTCAAGTTAAACTCAATCCCTAAAAAGAAAACATAGTTGTTTGTCCAATTGAGAATGACTCTGAATGTTCAAAGTTAAAAAAGAACTAATTGTGGCTTAAAAACATTGCAGATGCTCTATTGGAGCAATACAATCAGTTAAAAATATGATGAAGATGGTTGCATTTATTTAATGAAAAAATAGCTACAGTAAACACAGTACAAATAAAGGAAAATTTAAAAGAACTGTTTTGTATTTAAAAATATTTGTAAATATTCCTGTAAAGACAGGAAAAAAATGAATTTTCAGCATCATTACTCCAGTCTTCAGGGTCACATGATCCTTCAGAAATCATTTTAATTTGCCTATTTGGTACTCAAAACAGTTGCACAGCTTTATATTTTTGTGAAAATATGTTTTTTCATACACTACCATTCAAAATTTACCATCTTATGAAAAAAAATAATTTCAGTAAAAATGTATAATATGATGAAGATGCCCTGAAAAACTAAATAAATGTATTTGAAATACATTTATTTCATACTAAGTATATACATGTACATTACGTGCTTAATAAAAATACCCTGCAATTGTACATTTGGTATAATGCATACTTAAAGTCTGCTAAAGTGGAACAACTAATTTTGTACTTAATGCACTTTCATTGTGCGGAAGTAGAGCTGAAGTACAACTAAAGATATACTAAATATATTTGATTCTGCTAAAGTGGAACTATTGCAAGTATGCTTCAGGTACACTATATCTTGCATTTAAAGACCGATATTATTCAGAGATCATACAATCCTCATCAATAGTGACATTAAAACACATTTTATGCTTAATAATAAGAAATGTGCATTGTTCACAAGTAGTACTCCAAAGTTTAATTATAATTTTAATATCAGTATCAGTATAATATCAGTAGGTATAGAGTGATATGTCAGTAAATATGTTAATAGATTTGAACTATATTAATATGAAATTAATGTATTTTAAATATATTACTTTTTTACTAGGGTGGCAACGGTGATAATCATTAACAAAATGCCAATGAATTCCAGTGAAAGTAACAAAATGTATGATGATTATCATCATGCAGGAAAACTATAGGGCAAAAGACATGAACTAATATATAACATGCTGCAGCAGGCAACAGCTGCTTCTGGACTTGTATTCACACTATAAGCAGCTGTCAGTCTGCCGTTCAGCAGCGCTCTGCTTACGGCCCTGTGTGATCCGAGTAGACATTCACTGATGGGCAGCAAGGCATGTTGGGGGGAGTCCCTGTCAGCCTGATGTTCTTTTAACCGCACACATCAAGCACCCAGCAACTTGCCTATAGGCTTCATCGCAGGGGGTCTATTGTGCTCCGAGACTCGGCTGCCCTTTTAACCTGATCTGACGCCAGTTCCCCGCTCTTCCGTTTTACTCTCGGTAATCACAGCAGAAGCATCTCAACTGTTTTCAGATCAGCTACAAAAGATTGCATGTTATGTCACATTTATGTGTGAATATATATCAGCTCACGCTTGGCAAGAATCAAGCTGGATGTAAGAACTCCGCATTAGGGTCAGGTTCTGATGATCCACAATGCTTTATATCACTGCTTTGATGTACCTCTAATACAACAGAAAGAGATCAATTCATACATTAAACATGACTTCATTATTTGAATGACTCTGGAGTAAGTGCTTGTATATTGACTATGAATAAATCTCAGCAAACTGGCAAGCCAGCCTAAAGGTTCTGGTTTATTTTAGCTATCAGCGATGTAGTTTGCACTGTAAAAGCCCACGTACAGTGCCAAAATTACTTCTTCCTATTACACCGGCCTAATGCCATTAGCTGCCTTTTAGCAGATACTTTTTATCCAAAGCCGCTTTAATCATGTAATCCATCACTCGTGTAGAATGCAGCGTTCCGGTATTGTTACGTTTTGAACCCGACCCAAAAAGGACTCAAATGATCAACTCTCTGTTTATAAGTCCTATTTATCCATTACATCACTAAGCCAAGACCTGCTTGTGGCGAATGCATAAAGTCTTTGGCTGAAAAATCTCGTTCAGTGCTGGGCAGTGACAGATAATGCTTTAAATAGCAGAGCAAGGCTTAAAAAATGAAGTCATTGTTGGATTTTGTTACAGGACTGCAGACAAATTGGGTCTTTTTTTTTCCAATGACAAGTTCAAGTTACAGTTAAATAACTTCTCAGCTGAGAGAAAATATTTCATTCTCAAAGATCACAGGAAATAGTTCCTGTAAGCTGTAGTTGATTGTTGCTTTTATATTAGGTGCATGGTAATGCTGTCTTAATGTAAATAAATATTAATGTGTGATTGTATATTATCCCTCTTATTAGTTACTACTCCTGGAGCCAGCTGGTGCATACTTTGAACTTTCGCATGTTATTGTCAAACATACCAAATAATTAAAGCTAAATTAAATAATTCATAATTAGGAAATATCTGACCCCTGAATGGCATGACTGATCAATTGGAATCAAGTCTTTAAAAGAGCCACACACAGTATGCATACAATATATAATACTACGCAAATACAGATATGACATGATTTTTTAAATCTCCAGCAAGTCTAAATTTCTTAAATCAATTGATTCTACCATATTTGCAGGAGGGCTGTGTTATGGAGGTGAACCGAGAGGAAGGGTGAACTACTTCCAAGTTCCAACCCAGAAACCAGCATGTACCTAGACTGAACACAATAATGCATTACTAGGTATTAATTATTTCCTGCCATTGTCATTAACGAAGCTGCAATTAATTGCTGTATATTTCCACATGAGTAGCAATAAATGCACCTGTCTTAACATGAATCTATCTTAATGGACTCAAGTCATCTTCTCTTGCACTTGGGCAGGATCCAGACCTCACAAAGGCTGCCATTTTATGAATCTAACTTTATTTGCTGCACTCTCTGGCCACTGGCCTACACGATTACTGCAGTCTCTATATCTAGTTAGGACTTTTTCGATTAGCCAGTGCTAAAAGCGGTGGATTTGATTTCAAACTCTTTTTATTAGGTTTACCTAACGAGGACAGTTAGACCACAGAGCAGATACTCTCTCCTGGATCTCCAGTAAATACTATTACATCTGCCTGCTCAGGAAGCCAGGGAAACTCAAAATGTTATTCACACTGCTCCGCTGTCAAAATAACATGGGCCTGAAACCTCACAATCCATTCTTCATCCAATACAATGGCCTAATGCAAGGTGTAGGAGACAGGTCGAGACAATCAACAACTGGAGTAAACAAAAACATATTTCCCATCCTCCGCTTTCAACAGTAAAATAACCTGATATTGATTAACTGAAATTCACACTTATTGGATTAAAAATATAGATTTTTACCTTAAACTGGAAAATTTTACATTTTCCCACTATATCCCAAATACTCATGCCTAATTCACTAAATAAATGTGTTTTATACTGTGGGCGATTCATTTTATTGATTTTTTTTACATTGTCATCTATATGCCACATAAGATTTTGTGAATGCTGATGATGACAAGTTTGCTAAAAATTGATAATCATTATGGGTGACCGGCTTTGTTTAACTTTCTTTAATTATTTCAGTCAGTCCTACTTGATGAGTTTTCATTCACTATCTTCATCAATAAATGTCAAAGTGCTAGAAAACAAATAGTCAACTCATCAAACATTACCACGGGTTTGCCTGAAAGTTTGTTTTAGTAGGTTGATGTTTTTCTATAGTCACCCCCAGGTTAAAAAAAAGTACACTTCCATAATGTACTTAAAGTGCTCTATTTTCACACACTTATTTTGTACTTAATATACTAAAATGGTTCTTTAGTACTTCCTACACTTGGGTAAAATAGGGACAAACCCAGCAATTGGGTTGT
>NW_015505409.1:2179140-2255770 GCF_001515645.1 Sinocyclocheilus grahami
TTTTAGAGTGTAAGATGAACTTAAGATCAACTAGGTGTACTCAACTGTGCTATTTTGGGACACCATGAATATGAACTAAAATGTGCTTTTAAATACATTCTCTGTATTTAAAAAATGTATTTAGTCACCACTTGTAGCACACTTGAACCCACACTCTAAAAAATGCTGGGTTGTTTTAACCCAACTTTGGGTCAAATTTGGACAAACCCAACTGTTGTGTAAAATTTTTCAATTACATTTTTAACCCAAAAGTTGGGTTAGTCCATATTTGACCCAAAGTTGGGTTAAAACAACCCAGCATATTTTAGAGTGCATCTTTCATACACTATACACTCAAGTGTACTACAAGTGGTGACTAAATACATTTTTTAAATACAGAGATAGTATGTTAAAAGCACATTTTAGTTCATATTCATGGTGTCCCAAAATAGCACAGTTGAGTACACCTAGTTGATCTTAAGAAGTACTAAATTATCCTTTTTAGTATAGCCTATTAAGTACAAAATTAGTGCACAAAAATAGAGCACTTTAAGTGCATTATGGAAGACTACTTTTTTTTAAAACCTGGGCAGTGCATGATAACCGGTTTGTAGGTGATATAAGGTGGTCATAAGATGGTAAAAATCTGGCTGACCATCTATCATGATCATCTTGACCATCTTAAGTATGACCAGTACATGGTTTGTTGCTGGTTCTAGCAGACTGAACCAGCTTTATACCAGCTAGTAACCAGTTTAGACCAGTCAGAAACCATACATATGTTGAACCATGTAGCTATGTTTAATTTTTTTTTTTTCCAGCAGGGGGAAATTAGTAGATTTAGTACTAAATTAAATTTTAAAACATAAATGGTATTTCTTAAGCAATTTTGATTAAAAAAAAATAAAATAAAAAAGTACTCATTGACCATACCTTTCTTGCCTCTTCTTCAAAATATTGTCATTATTACGTTGACAAATCGAGCAATATTTCTGTAGGACTCGCGCGCGCTCCTGGAGAAGTCCATTTGAATGGGATGTCAGGGGTGAGTGATGTTGTAGCGCGCATCTCATTTGATCACAGCTCTCGCGCTCAGGTGGGGGACTCTTGGTTAAACCTCAAGCTTTTCCTCCCACCAGCAGGGAAATCAGCCACAGCAGCATGCCGCGGTCCCCCGCGCAGCCTCTTTTGACCGCACGTCGAGCATAATCCAAACAAATATTCTTACTACTTTTTACACTTGAGAGTCCAGCAGGGGGAAATTAGTAGATTTAGTACTAAATTAAATTTTAAAACATAAATGGTATTTCTTAAGCAATTTTGATAAAAAAAAAATAAAATAAAAAAGTACTCATTGACCATACCTTTCTTGCCTCTTCTTCAAAATATTGTCATTATTACGTTGACAAATCGAGCAATATTTCTGTAGGACTCGCGCGCGCTCCTGGAGAAGTCCATTTGAATGGGATGTCAGGGGTGAGTGATGTTGTAGCGCGCATCTCATTTGATCACAGCTCTCGCGCTCAGGTGGGGGACTCTTGGTTAAACCTCAAGCTTTTCCTCCCACCAGCAGGGAAATCAGCCACAGCAGCATGCCGCGGTCCCCCGCGCAGCCTCTTTTGACCGCACGTCGAGCATAATCCAAACAAATATTCTTACTACTTTTTACACTTGAGAGAAACTCACAAAAGGCATTTCTTAGGCAGTTTAGAAGTACTTCTGCAGTTTGCCAAGTCACCGGGACCAGCGAAGATGCCCCACCAAGAGCAGGTGCTGGCTCACGGGAACCTCTGCGCCCCGGGTCCTCCAAACAACGCCGGGTACAACAGCAACCCGGTGCCCGTCATCATTCAGACAGAGTCCCGCGATAAATGGGGCAAAAAAATGGATTTTCTTTTATCAGTCATCGGTTTTGCGGTAGATCTCGGAAATGTTTGGAGATTTCCCTATATCTGTTATCAAAACGGCGGTGGTAAGAGTTATTAACTTTTATGAACTCTTTGTATTTACTCCTATTTGCTTTTTTAATTTTACATTACATTGTGCAAAAATATCCATTCACAAAAACAGTTTTAAACTGTGTCTTGCTACTTTGATCATGATATGTGAAAAATAAGTGAAATTTGATGAGCGAAATAATACATTTAAAAGCGCAAGGGCGGATGAGCTGTCCATGGTGCTGAAATTATTATTTTGTTGTTGTTGTTGTTGTTTTTAACGTTTGACAAACCTCTTAACTACAGAATAAGCAACAGAACTGAAAGACTAAACCTTTCAGCCCAACAAAACTAAAACGTTAGGTTTAATTGGTGTCAAGTTTTAAAGCAAAATCAATGATGCAAACGCCACAACCCAATTAACCCCTTCATTCACTTCATCCAAAAAATAAGAAAATGTTGAATCGAGTCTGAAAACACATTAGCATAGAGCAGAGATAATACGCAATAGTAGAAAATAAAAAAATGAAATTCCCATCCGTCATCATCATGACATTTATTTTAGAGGGTATCATTTTAAATAAGTATTTACCAAAGGGAAAAACACCCAATGTTTTTTTTTAATAAGCTACCTGAAGGTTTTGGACTGTTAATTTTGTAGTTTTTAAATAACAAACATATTGGTGCAACAAACTTGCCAGTTGGGTTTTCATACAGTGTTTTCTAGGCTGACCTGATTTAATAATGTAACTTTTTTCTTTTTTTGGTTTGCATTCTCAATATATGAAACAAAGCTTATTATAATTATGTTTATTTAAACTTCTGCTCCAGCGCACCTGTGAAGCAGACATGGCCAGCTGCAGTCATCAATCATGTATTCATGATTTAAACTGGGCAGCTACCGAGATCAACAAGTGTCAGACTACAAATCTCATCTCATTTTTTTTTTAAGTAACCTATTGAAATTACTGAATTGAAATGTAACATGATTTATTAACATACATAAATACATACAGATATATTTACTTAATGGAAGATTTGGTAACACTTTAGATTAGAGTTTTCCCTCAGTAAACTCCTAATTTGCAGTTTATTGATCGTAAGTTAAGGTAGTAGATGTAGTAGTTATGGTTAGGTATTGGGTAGGGTAAAGGGATGTATAATATGCTTAAGCAGAATAAGGCATTCATATGTGCTTTATAAGTACTAATTAAAAAACAACCTGCTAGTAACATGCATGCTAATAAGCAACTACTTGACAGTGAATAGTTTTCCCAAATCTGAAGTGTTACAGAAGATTTACGCACTTACAAGCTCATTGTAAGTCTTCAAATTCTCCCTGGTTGATCTCACTTATTTTTGTGAGAAGAAAATCGCTTTGATCTGTTATAATTGTGTTCTTCAGGTGCATTTCTTATTCCATATGTCCTGATGGCTATATTCGGTGGGGTGCCACTTTTCTACATGGAGTTAGCTCTGGGACAGTTCCACAGGACAGGTGCCATATCCATATGGAAACATATTTGCCCTATGTTTAAAGGTGAGATCAATTCTGTCTCATGTACTGTACAATATTGTAATGTTTGAGCATTAAAGGTCTATAAATGTTCACTTTTCTATACTTCTAACTTTAGGAAAGGTTCAAAGTCTGTAAAAAGGAAAGAAAAAGAAACTAATACACATTCACAGAGCTAGACGGACAGAGAAAACCGACACTGTGTCATACTGAGAGATTTCATTAACAAAACCCTGACATCATTTTCTCTTCCCTGTCAGGTATTGGTTTCGCCATCTGCATCATTGCACTGTATGTGTCCTTCTACTATAACACCATCATCGCCTGGGCTCTGTTCTACTTCTACTCCTCCTTCAGTAGCACTCTGCCCTGGACCAGCTGTGATAATGAATGGAACACAGAAAACTGCACTAACTACTTCGGAAAAGACAACGTGACCTGGACTAACTATTCACGCTCACCTGCCGAGGAGTTTTACACGTAAGTGCATGTAAGTGGCTGCACTGAAAGGGGGCAAATATGGCAAAGATAGAGAGAGGGAAAGAAATTGAGGGCTAGATTTAGCAAAAATAAATAACAACGGGGAAAAACAGCATTGTGGATGAAAGGTGGAACAGCATATATGTGACCCTGGAGCACAAAACCAGTCTTAAGTCGCTGGGGTATATTTGTAGCGATAGCCAAAAATACATTGTATGGGTCAAAATTATTGATTTTTATTTTATGCCAAAAATCATTAGGACATTAAGACAAAGATTATGTTCCATGAATATATTTAGTAAATTTCCTACCGTAAATATATCAAAACTTAATTTTTGATTAGTAATATGCATTGCTAAGAACATTTTCAAAATATATATTGTATTTGTGTGTTTGTATATACATAACAAATATACACAGTAAACATATATTATGTAAACAAAAACTTTTATTTTGGATGCAATTAATCGCGATTAATTGTTTGACGGCACTAATATATATATATATATATGCAAAGCAAACTGCATTCAAGGAACTTAAGCTACAGGATCATAATGAAGAATACATTTAATCTCTCAGTTAAAATGCCAAAAGAACTGCAAAAACACTTTTCAATTTGTGGAGAACTGATTGCTTTCATATTTTTTATTGCACCAACATTTCTTTCTTATATTTCAGAAATGTTGTATACTGAAGTATTATATGCATAAGCTTAGTAGTTCAGGTCCGTTTCAGACTGTATTTGTAAATCCTTCTGAAAACAGGAGGAATGTCCTGGCAGTCCATGAATCATCTGGGCTTGGGGATGTGGGATACATTCGCTGGCAGCTCATGCTTTGCCTCTTCCTCATCTTCACCATCGTCTACTTCAGCCTTTGGAAAGGAGTCAAGACTTCAGGAAAGGTTACAGAGTCCTAAAATATGAAATGAAACGTGCTACTGTTTTGAGGAAAAACTGCTCATTCTACATCCTCTCATCCTCCGTGTCTCTCTCAGGTAGTATGGGTGACTGCCACCCTGCCGTACGTGGTGCTGTTGATCCTTATGATCCGTGGTGCAACTTTGCCAGGAGCGTGGAAAGGAGTGGTGTTCTACCTCAATCCCAAATGGGAGAAACTGCAGGAGACCAGCGTGAGTGCTTTTCTCTTACCACCGCTCAGACTTTTCTATTTGTGTCTAGCATTGATTTATTGTTAAATTAGATTGTGTTGTTTCTTGACATTCTTTACTTATCTTGTTACCCTTTTAAATGTATTTATGTGCTGTTTTGATGGCAAAATGCTTGTATGTGGGAAAGTGTTTTTATTTCATGCAGTAATAAAAAGACCTGAGGCATTTGGGCAGGAAACTCATGAATCACTAGTAGCTGAACTGACCTGGGGGAAATATGGACTTCATAAAGGGCATATTTCTTCATAAATTTTGAGATAAGTTAATAATAAAGAAATACATGATAAATAGGTATATAAATGGTCAATGGAGGCAATACGTAAAGTGCATATATTTCATATTTCGAGTCATGAGATCTTTGCTGTATAAGCCCAGTGCTGTTTGCTAGGTGATGCAGCGCTGCGGAGAGCCGTGATGAGAAGCAAAAATAAAGCACTAGGGGCTAATGAGATGCGTAATTTTTTCCATCATGAAAGGCCCTCATACACATTTCTCTTCACACAAATCTTCAGATGTGATCAAGCACCGCTTAATCCCAGGATTCTGTGATGTCATTGTCTTCAGCATTTCCTACCCATTTCAGTTCCTGAAATGAAATAAAGTGAATTTTAAAAATGATCTTTATGATCCAAACCAATGTTTTGATCTGTTTTCATGTGTTTGTCTCTAGCCACACTTTTGTTTATGGCATGGAATGTTTTGTAGGTATGGGTAGATGCAGCTGCGCAGATCTTCTTCTCTCTCGGTCCTGGTTTTGGTGTTCTTCTCGCCCTGTCCAGCTACAATCCCTTCAACAATAACTGCTACAGGTACAGACAAAACCTTCATTTTCTATCACATTGATCAAGGGGAATTTTCAGCATCCTCTGTTTATCAGCATTTGCATTGAGTTCTTCATGGCTGTTTGATATTTTCAATAAAGGATATTAAAATAATATCTAGTTTAAGTTAATATCTGAATCATAAATTCAATCTTTGTACATATACTTCTGTTCAAAATTCTGGGGTTAGTACGATTTTTTTCTCTTATGCTTATGGAAGCTGCATTTATTTGATCAAAAATACAGTAAAACAGTAATATTGTGAAATACTATTGCAATTTAAAATGTTTTCTACTTGAATATATTTCAAATGTAATTTTTTTTTTCAGCATCATTACTCCAGTCTTCAGTGTCTCATGATACTTCAGAAATCATTCTAATATGCTGATTTGCTGCTCATTTAACAGATGTGCTGCTTAATAGTTTTGAGGAAACCATGCCACTTTTTTTTTCAAAGTTCTTTGATGAACAGAAAGTTCAAAAGAACTTGTGAAATTGAACTCTATAACATTATACATGTTTTTACTGCCATGTTTGATCAATGTAATTCTTCCTTGCTGTATAAAAGTATTAATTTCTTAAAAAAAAATATATATACATATCTTCCTGACCCCAAAGTTTTGAACGGTAGTCTATGAACAGAACAGCAAACTGATACTGTGCTGTAACAAAACAGACCTGCCAATTCTGGCCAATGTGATTCCCGCTCACTCTTAATTCTGATTCTATCTATAGCTTAGCCATTTATTTACATTCGGCTCTGTGTCCACTAACCATGGAGAAATGCCATCAAAACGAACTGGGTTCTGATGAATCATAAGATGAAGCAAAACAAATGCCCTGCCCCATGAGTAAATGATATAAAAACAAGATTAGAACGGCAAATTATGGCCAGTTTGAAGAGATGAATGGGCAGCATATTTGAGTGAGAGGAAATTGAATTGTGTGCTATACTGTAAGACTGTCTGTCAGGAGGCACATCTAAACAGATCACGTCATAGCTAAAGATGAGAATATCACATAGACGTGGACATGGGATCTGGTGACCGCCCACGGCGAGTTCTGTCAGTCATCACAGTCAAGCATCAATCACATTTTTTCAATTTCGTTTGTAAATGACTTTCTCTTTGTGATTTGTACAGAGATGCTATTGTAACCAGTCTGGTGAACTGCCTGACAAGTTTTGTGTCAGGATTTGTTATTTTCACTGTCCTGGGATATATGGCTGAACAGAGAAATGTAAATGTTGAGGATGTAGCCAGGGACAAAGGTGAGCTTTCCTTTTTGCCTTTCATAATAGTTCAAATATTTTGAGGTTTACTGTAGATGTGCTGCATCAAACCAAAAATAACATACAAGACTTTCAGCCCTGTAAGTAAAGCATTTTGTCTTTTACCTCAAATTTGTCTTTCGACTTTCTGCACCTCCTCTAGGACCCAGTCTGCTCTTCATCACATATCCAGAAGCCATTGCCAATATGGTTGGGTCGACTTTCTTTGCCATCATCTTCTTTGTGATGATGATTACTCTTGGACTGGACAGCACGGTATGAATACACTTACACCTGTAAATGTGCAGAAACAAAAATATTTCTAAATATGCATGTGAAGCCAGCAAAGGTATATAATTTATAGACATACAGATATGAAACATGAATGACATACATAACTAGATTTGTATGTCCAGATGAAAGGAAGGAAAGGAAACAACAAAATATTTTTAGGTAAAACTTTTTTTTTTATTTTTTTACTGTTTTTAAGTTTGGCTCCGTTTAAATTAAATGGCATCAGAGTCGTCTTAAACTCTGTTGTCATGACAGTCAGCAGCACTCATCTCGTTTCTTTTGGCTGTGGCTGTGCATGAGAATTCAGAAAGAACACCAATTACAATTCAATATGAAATTTACTACAATGATATCACTGCTTATGTAAGCCAATGTGAGACTTTTATCTTAGCTTTCAAAAGCCAATAGTATGTCAAAATCTGAAATGATATACAAGAAGCCTGAATGGAGATTGTATATTCAACAGCTGAATTATAAAAAATACAGTTCTGCCCTGCAATTGCAAAATATATGATTGAGTGTTCATAGTTTTTTTGTGTGTGCTTTCTTGCCTCAGTTTGGTGGGCTAGAGGCCATAATCACAGCTGTAATGGATGAGTACCCAGACACCCTGTCCCACCGGAGAGAGCTGTTGGTTCTTGGACTGGTGGTTGTTTGCTTTATGGGCTCTCTCAGCACCCTTACTAATGTGAGTTTCAGTGAACTTCTGGATCTCAGTTTGTTGAATTTACCAGTACAATAAGAATATTTCAGCTGGGCAACACAATATTATAATACCAGAGTATGTGAAATAGAATATAGGTTAATAAAGAAGAAAAAATATGTTTTACTGATGTTGTTTTTTTATTTTTTTGCAAGGGTGGTGCCTATGTGGTAAAGTTACTAGAAGAATTTGGAGTTGGTTCTTCAATTATAGCTATAGTCTTTCTGGAGGCCACAGCAGTATCCTGGTTTTATGGTAAGGTTTTTATAAAAAAATAATATATATATATATATATATCAAATAAATATATTATAATATTTATATTATTATATATATATGTCCACTGCTGTTTGAAACATTCTATGTATGAAGGAATTGTGAAAAAATGTTTCAACAGAATCATGTTTTCCACAAAAATATTAAAAGATTAAGTTATATTAACCTTTTGAACTTTGATCATAACAAATGTTATGGTGACACTAACGGCAGTATCATCTTTGTCATCACAGGAATGAATTACAGTTTAGCATTTTTAAACAGTTTCAAACATTTATTTCAAATTGTAATAGTATTATTATAACATTTCTATGATTTTTGTCTAAACATCATGTCTAAGTCTACATAAACAAAAATGTCAGTATTTAAAATAACCCCATTTATTTCATTTTCTCCAGGTATTAACAGATTCAGCAATGATATCAAATCAATGTTGGGCTATACTCCAGGACTCTTCTGGAGAGTGTGTTGGGTTGCCATCAGCCCAGCTTTTCTCGCTGTAAGTTTAAACAAAGATGTTCTGACAGCATGTGCAAAGTTTGTGAAATGTTAAAGTCATCTTTCACGCTCTCAAAACTCTTTAAGCACCCACCACCACCCTTTATTACCTTCATAATCTCATCCCCTCACCTGTCCACACAGTCACAATTCCCAGTCTGCAAATGTCAAACCGCATGCACCCTTATAGCCTAATATTCCTCTGATACTTCTGCATGCATTACAGCTAATCTCAACAGGCCGGAGCTGCCACACACGGCTGACATTTCCACAATCATTTTTTTCCCATAATTTTCCTGTTATTCTTTTTTTCGTTTAAAAACAAACAAACATGATAAACGGCTGCCCGTCTCATCTCCTGAGACAGAGGTTATTTGAAATGCTGGAGAGAAGACATTTGTCACTGTTCCTTCAAGACTCTACAATTTTCCGCTCTCCATCGACCACATAGGGGTGTGTAGGGTCTACGGGATAATATGGACCTTTTGAATCTAAAATAATCTGATCAGAGTCTCTCTCTAAAGATGTTTTCAGATTTATCAATCCACCTGAACTCACAGAGACTGCAGTGACCTACAGAGGACCCTAATCTGAGTATCCTAATTGTTAAAACACTCTTAAAATGAGATATGACATTTTAAAGAAAAACTTTCATGTTTGATAAATGGAGCTTTTTAAAGCAACTGCATTTTGTTTTTTACATGACATGTCAAGAAATAACACTGTTTTATACAGTTTTATGTGCTAATTTAACTCACTGAATATGTTTCCCATTCATTTCTTCAGTACATCATTATCAGCTCACTGTTGAACCCTCAGCCTCTCTCACTATTCGACTACAAGTTCCCAGACTGGAGCATCACGGTCGGTTTCATCATCGGAGCTTCCTCCTTCATATGGATCCCCATCTACATGGTGTACAAGTTTGTGTGGACCCCAGGCTCTCTTAAACAGGTGAGACATGCATGTTGCACCATTGGTTGACTAAATGAACAACTACTCCCACTTGAAAAGCATTCTTGTAGATCTCAGGAGAAATTTCGAAGTCTCACCCAAATTAATTTACTCACCCTCAGGCCACCCAAGACGTAGATGAGTTTGTTTCTTCATCAGAATGGTTGAATTGGAGAAATTTAGCTTAATATCATTCGCTCACCGATGGATGCTCTGCAGTGAATGGGTGCCGTCAGAATGAGAGTCCAAACAGCTGATAAAAACATCACAATAATCCACAAGTAATCCACACAACTGAGAGAACAGGGGATGGACTTTTCACCCTATTATGGATTATGGACTAAGCGACAAATACGCAGCTTTTTATTTCTCTAGACATTAATTGATGGACTGGAGTCGTCCATATTTTTTTTATCAGCTGTTTGGCCTCTCATTCCGACGGCACCCATTCACACAGAGGATCCAAGTGATGTAACGCTAAATTTCTCCAAATCTGTTCGAATGAAGAAACAAACTGAGGGTGATTCCCATTCCTTGAAATTCATAAAATGGGTAAAGTTGCTCACATGTTGTTTTCAATTCAATTTCAGCGTCTTGCTGTGTGTCTGCGACCAGAGAGAACACTGCCAGACATCCACACAGACAGTATGGGCCTAAGTCCTGTACCATAGACCACTGAGAGAAAAACAACTGAACGCAACTCACAAAAAAAAGGGTCTCCAAAAATGTCTCCACGGCCAACTAAGCAACTGTTGCATAGTTTTAGGGATTTGTCCTGTTGAAATATAAAGAAAAAACGATCTATTCAAAATTGACGTACACTCTAAAAAAAATGCTGGGTTGTTTTAACCCAACTTCTGGGTTAAAAATTTAATGTAAAAATGTAACCCAGCGGTTGGGTTAGTCCATATTTGAAACAACCCAGCATTTTTTAGAGTGTACGATTAGATTTAATCTGAAAAAAGAAAACATTCAATGTAAGTTATAATTGATAATTAAATAATCTGTGCATTTTACAAATGATTGATGTTCTTTTTTTAATTTAAGGTTTATGTATAAGATGAAGAGTTCAGTGGTATTTTTTACATTGTAAGTCTTATGTTCCCTCCAAGTCACAAAATGTTTTTTGAGATACATGCAAGTAAGATTACCTCATTGTGAGAAATTCAGCCAATGAGAACAGAGAACTTCATACACATTTCTCACTTATTTTTCTGAAATAACTGTTGTCAAGATTGAATCATTTTGGTGTTTTTCTGCCTTAACTCTGACTAAATATTGTAGCTACTTCTTTGTAAAACCTGTATTGATATTGTGCCTCACCAAGAAAAGGACAAAAAGACAAAAATAAGGGTTTCTTCTGAACTAACACTACATGACTGTTTGAAATTTTCATTCTCTAACAAAACTTGAGCCCCAATCCTAGCTATGTGTAACGTGTTCATTTTCTTCCCACATTTTTCCCCCCAAATAAAGAACTGAGGATGTTACTGAACTGGATGTGACCAAATATTAAATTATTATGAAGGTCTTATTATGGATAGTTCAAAATGTGGTTCATATATACTATGTCTGCACTGTAGGTTGTGGCAGAGAGTTTTGCTTGTGTGTATGTTTGGAAAATTAATAAAGCTGTACTGAACATTCCTATCTATCTACCTATCTATCTATCTAGATTTACAATGCTATGTGTGATTCCCACTTTCGTTCTCTTAGTGTGAACAGCCTTGCACTTTAATTAACATGTTGATTTGCATTGAGCTGCAGTATCCAGCATCTGTAAACACACAAGGGGTAGGAGAACAGCATTGTGTCATTATAGATCTATGATTGCAAAATTCTGTTATAATAACAAACGTACCAATTTAACATGAATGCAATTCTAAACGTAAGCCATTTCTATGGTCATAAATTACCATTTTAATTTTGCTTAAATGACTGGGACATGTGAAATACAGATTTTATTTTAAACTATCTATACTTGTTGGTTAGTTTTAAACCTATGCAAAAATACTTGGTTACTACAGAAAACAAACTATCAAGAAGAAAAAATCTAAAATGAATGGACTTACTGTGATGACACATTTCCACAGTTATTGTAAATCTAGCAAAGTTGTAAATATTTTCATTTTCTTCTATAACACTATGCTTTGTGTTTTCTTACCTTGGCATTAAATTACTACTATAACTACATACAACAACTAGTTAACGCCGTTTCAAAAGCTGGCAAATCTTTCACTCATCTGACCAAAGTACCCAAATCAATCACTCAGAGATTTTGTTTTTTTCAGGACGCAAAATAGTGAAGTCTTCCAATATTTGGCCTACTCTGAAAACATTTTGGAAGTAATATGAGAGACATTAACATAGCACCAGCATGTTGCTTTAGTTTTTAGACAATGGTCAAATATCCGGTCATTATAGGCCTATAAAAATACTGGCCAAACAGAATCCCGCTTTGCTTAGGCCGGGAGAGACCTGCATTGCGTGCAAAAAAAAATAATCTCTAGAGCATCATCATTGAATTTATGGTAAATATTTAAAAAGTCTGTCCCAATAACATCAATTAGGCACAACTTGCGTAATCGGATTGGAAACTGCGAAGGGCATGCACTGGGACGATCATGTTGGTTTAAAGGGTTAGTTCACCCAAAAATGAAAATTCTGTCATTAATTACTCACACGAGGGTGAGTTCCAAACCCATAAGACCTTCGTTCATATTCGGAATACAATTTAAGATATTTTTGATGAAATCTGAGGGCTCTCTGACCCTCCCATAGACAGCAAGGTAACTACCACGTTCAAGGTCCAGAAAAGTACCAAGACGATCGACAAAGTAGTCCGTGTGACATCAGTGGTTCAACTGTAAAGTTACGAAGCTACGAGAATACTTTTTGCGCAAAGAAAACAAAAAGAATGACTTTATTCCACATTTTCGTCTCTACTGCGTCACTTGTGGACACGAGCTTGTGGCGGCGCTGACCCAGATCCTTACGCCGGATCTGGGTCAGCGCCGGCGCCGTCACACGCTCGCGTCATGGTACTGTCGTGAACGTGCGTCCAAAGTGACGCAGTCAAGACGAACATGTGGAATAAAGTCGTTATTTTTGTTTTCTTTGCACAAAAAAGTATTCTCGTAGCTTCGTAACTTTACAGTTGAGCCACTGATGTCACACGGACTACTTTGTCGATCATCTTGGTACTTTTCTGGACCTTGAACGTGGTAGTTACCTTGCTGTCTATGGGAGGGTCAGAGAGCCCTCAGATTTCATCAAAAATATCTTAAATTGTGTTCCGAAGATAAACGAAGGTCTTACGGGTTTGGAACAACACGAGGGTGAGTAATTAATGACAGAATTTTCATTTTTGGGTGAACTATCCCTTTAACCCGACGGCGTTAGGACCTTCCAGAAGCGTCGAGCTGTATGTGTGGATTTGGGTTGCATCCTGCTCGCTGTTTCGCTACAATGTCAGCAGCACGCCTGATTTCTCTCATCGCTTGCTGCATAACGTTTTTCCACTCTGGAAATGCTCAGCTGGGAGAGTCTAGATTACATGTTAGACCCTATGAAGTCCTGCTGAGGCAAAATCTGGGTAAGAATTTCATTTACACACGCGACCGAACCTGTCTCAGGCCTGTTACATCCACAAAGGGTGAACCTGACCACACGACAGCACAGTTTAGCATTGATTCACTTTTATGTGCTGTCGTTTGTAAATGCTAAATTGGCCTCTCAGTTAAAATATGATCGTAATGCACTGCATCAGTGGATTTATTTGAATTGTTTGTTCATTGTATCTCCTGCAGTTCTTCTAATAAGTGTTCTGTCCACCCTGCTGGTGGTCATGATTGGAATGGCAGTGTGTGTCTACAAACCTCTTCGACGCAGGTGACAAGCCCTCAGGATGAAAGACGCCGGGAACTGAACGCTACTATGGAGAAGGCTTGATTTTGAATATTAATGAGCCGAGCCAAGCCATTGGACGAGAACAACGCAACGTCAGCGCGAACTATTTAATAGTCGGGATCCAACCCTTCGCTATTGGAAGGTTGTGAATCAACGTCAGTATGACCTAATTAATATTGATGAACCACTGGCGTCTTCCCTGCAACGCTTTAATTAAATCGAGTCATGATCTCCAGATTAAACCCTCATTGTAATCAAGTCTCCCCAAACCTTATAAGTGTTTAAAACTGAACACTTATTTCAAACACATGCGTACTAAATTAGGATGTGTTTTTTACAGTGTGCAAGCTGCTAAAATGTTTACAGTCTGAATTTATACGTATTTATTTATTTAATATTATTTTCATGTATTTTTTGTAATATGTTTATTTGACTGGTTTTTGAATGTCAGATCTCTTGAATACGGCTACTGAATAGAATAAATTAAAGGCAATGTCTGAATCAGTGTGAATGTGCTTGTGTTCAAAATAAATAACTGAATGGAACAGTGCTAAATCATTTTTTTTAATGTTTACTACACTCTTAAAAAAGCTGGGTTAAATACAACCCAGTGCTGGGTAAAATAGGGACAAACCCAGCAATTGGGCTGTTTTGACCCAGCGGTTGAGTTAAATGTTTAACCCAACCTTCTGGGTAGTAACCCAACCGCTGGGTCAAAACAGCCTAATTGCTGGGTTTGTCCCTATTTTACCCAGCACTGGGTTGTATTTAACCCAGCTTTTTTTTTTAGAGTGTATACTTCTATAGGCCTAAAGGTAATTGCACTCAGAAAACTGGCACCCTTTCAAAATGTAAAGTACTAATATATATGGTAGCCTACTAATATGTACCATTTAGGGGTAAATAAGATACAAGTAACAGTTTTGTATCTTTTTTTCCCCCCTGAGAGTGTATTAAAAGTAATATATGATTATAGTTGGTATAGTAGTACCATAGTGCTTTTATAATATTATCATGAATAATTAGCATATTTACACTTCCATCACATTTGCTCCAAACTTCAGTATTTCTGTTGTCTGCCTAAGTGTGCTTTCTTCAATCCCATCACTCACGGAGTGAATTTCTTTTTCTCATTAGAGGAGCGAAAGAACTCATCCTTCTAATCAGGTCACATGCAATAAAACCAGCATCTGCTGAGCAGGTTATCTCTCCCTCACACAGGATAAATAGAGGACAAATGGATACTTATATATATATATATATATACACAGTATATATTTCCACAATGATTTTTCAACACATTTTAGCAGTTGGCCCACAAGTGAAACACCTGCTGAGCTGAAGTCACGGAAACGAGCACTTGAGCTGATTAAGTCAGGCAACCTAAATGACTATTTCCTGAAAAAGTCATTAAAAGCTTTTAAAGCCAAAGATGAACAAGCTGTAGCATTCTGTATTTTGCTTCAGGTATAGGCTAACACAGGTTTTACTGTTTACTGCACTTTGTTATTCTTCTAGTTATAGTGGCTAATGAATCAGAAGACTTGCACATTCACAGAAAATGTCTTCAGCGTTGCGAAAATAGTGGATATTCATGTAGCCTATCTAAAAACGACAGATATGAATTTGATATGTAATCAGCCTTAATGTAAAGTCTGATGCATTTGACAGGCCATAAAGTCAAAGGCCAGAGTCAGCTTCTTCGAAACGGATATTTCCTTCACTTCCACATGTGATCTCACTAAAAATCATGATTTTATTCCCACAGACGGCACACTGCCTCAAACCACTGCTGACATACAGCTTTCCTCTGCCAGCACATGGCACTCGAAGGTCTGCTGAGAAGGGAGTGCAGATGAGGCGCCATGACAAGCGCTCACATCTAACACAGGGGCCTATTAAGAAATGTCACATTACACGAGATTTCTCAATGGGAAAGTGTATCTTTGGATGAATAGACCACAACCACATCTGTATGAGATGTGAGTGTATGAGGCCAGTAAATTATCCCCTTCGTGCCACATCCTTTAATACATGCTTTTTACAATAATATTACTATTTTTGGTGTCATCTTGGACATTGGATTATGTCAGAATTTGTGTCCACATATTGAAAACACACTTGCAAATACAACTTACAATTATAATTTTCAATTCCTTTTGAATACAGTCCAGAAAATACTTCCATAGGATAATGTTTTTCAAAAAGAGACACTACAAAAAGCATTTAAGAAATAATAATAAAAAAGAAGAAGACAGAGAAAAAGTAAAAAAAAACACGTTGACAAAATAAATAGCACTGTCAGCTACAACAGGAAGGAACAGCATGAGATTCCCTAAAGATTCCCAAACAGAGCAGGGCAGGTTCTTCCACATTTACCACATCAGAACCTCATTCAGCAAACAATGCTGTCCAACCACACACATTCCCACAGACAAAAACAGCTGGGTTTCTTGTCACACATTCCCCTAGTCCTTTAGTGTAGCATGAGGTTTGGTTGGTGCCAGAAAAGTGACCCAGTACTGCCACATTCATTCTTTGCATTACAACATACTCATGGCGATCTAAACGGTTTTATTGTATCATTTTACAAATTAGGCAGACTAAAAGCTTGATGCGTATCAGCTTACATCGGACAGGCCTTTTCAGAAATATCCCGGTCTGTATGAGTGCCTCTCACTCCGACGAGGCACGGCGGTGTGATTTATTGCCTTTACGGTAGAGATGCTTCAGTCAGAAGTTGCCGAATGACAAAAGCACACGAAAAGGCTGAAAATGGTACTGTCCCACTGCTTTGTGTAAAACATTCATTTCTTTCACTTTCCTTGGCTGCGTATAAAATGGTTTTAAAGGAACCCGACAACTGGTGAGTATCAGTTTAACCCTGAGATATAACGTTAACGCTGACGTTAATGCAAAAGGTGTATGCCGTGCCTCCAAGCTTTCTTACTCGTTTTGCTAATAAACGCTCTACCTTTCTTACGTTTATTTATATAACATAGGCTACATGTTTACAAATTAATATTTTGTATACCTTTTTAAACTTTATACAAGTTATTTGTTATTTTATATTAGACATAGCCTGCCGTATAGCATGGTGTATTTTTACGTTTTGTTAATAAAAGTTCTATGTTTTATTTATAGGCTAAAGTGAGTTTGACGTTGTATTTTGTTGTTGCATTCAAGCAATTGACGCAGAATTGCCGCCAATTCGAAAGTGAAAGTAAAATGCCCACGGCGCTTTTAAGCTATTTAAAAGCGAGAAAAAAAAAGAGGGAAAATTCAAACGAACAATTGCTTTACGCCGAATTGCCGCTATTTGAAAGTGAAAGTAAAATGGCACGGCGCTTTTACAAGCTATTTAAAAGCGAGGAAAAGAGGGAACGCTCCTGCCCCCACGGTGATACCGGTATTATCCGTGTTGTCACACATCGATTAACCGGTGGGAAAATTTCCTCACCATCACTCTATTTAAAAGTATCACAAAAATATTACTTTCTTTAAAAAAAAAAAAAGTGCCCCTGGACAAATTATTATGGAAACATGAAAGGTACCCATCGCTCAACCGATTCATCATGGATTGTGTTGCCTGTCCATCAGAATCACTCCAAGTGTCCTAAAAATTAACCGGTGGGAAAATTTCCTCACCATCACTCTATTTAAAAGTATCACAAAAATATTACTTTCTTTAAAAAAAAAAAAAAGTGCCCCTGGACAAATTATTATGGAAACATGAAAGGTACCCATCGCTCAACCGATTCATCATGGATTGTGTTGCCTGTCCATCAGAATCACTCCAAGTGTCCTAAAACAAAACAGCCAGCCAGACTGCATATTAGAGACAGACATCTTCAAGAAATGCACAGAATGCACTAACAGGAAGTTCTCTGACCTGTGAATTGAGTGCACTGGACTCGAGCAGACTCTGGTGAATGGCGTACTGGAGCAGCTCTTCATCATGACTGGCTGGGTTGTAACGGCGTGTGTTGGAGTGGCGGTAGCCCCCTCGGTGGTGATAGTGCGAAGGTGCCACGAACACAGATGGACACACCTTGAATGGAGCAGGTCCTGCAGGAGCAGGAAGTGAAACATACTGCACTCAACATTCATGTTAGAACATTTCCCTGCTGGATCAACAAACCAATAACTCATTCCCACTATGAATTAAGGGCAGAGTTTGTGAGAGTTAACAGGTCTTCTGTGCGTTTTTGTTCTGGAACAGACGAGGAATCAATACATTTCCAAACCTGAAGCCTGGCTGTCACACTTCTCTTCTGTAGGTGTGGGTGTAGAAGCTGATTGGTTGGAGTCCAAAGGTTCATCTGTACTGCACTCGTTGACGTTTCCAAATGTGATGCGGGCATTCAACACATGGAACAGAGGGATTTCTGAAGAAACAGAAACAGAATCAAACCCATGATCTAGTTAGCAGCATGCTCTGACTTATATTAAAGCCATTCACAAGATTGGTTAGTTGTTTATTTTTATTGCCATGTCAGCATCTTAGGCTTTCTTCATGGAGTTGGAATAAACAAAAAACAAAGAAAATAAAACCAAATCAACACACACACAAAAAAAAAACTGCAGATTAAATTATCTCTCTCTATATATATATATATATATATTTTTTTTTTTAATTAACATGATAAAAAAATCTAAAATCTTTTCAGGTAAAATCTTACTAAACAAGTCCCCGAGTGAGCGTAATCCATAAAAGTTTTCTATCAGTATCAGTCTTCCCTGCCTTGCTATACTGGACTTAGGTTCACTAGAGTTTTTGGACAAGGTGAAAAACTAAGGGAATATGTCCCTTCTACCAAATGTAAGTTTTATGAAGTCTTCCTTAAAGACAACAGACTTGAAACACTAAAGCAGTCTTGAGAAACTTGTGAGCAGGACAGCTAGATTAGTTAATGCTAAACTCTCTTCCATACACAACTTGAAAACATTTAGTTGAATTTTAAGAGTGTACTTTCGCAGTTTTGTTGCAGGTTAGAGAAATTAATATTCAGCCTGATGCATTAAATTACAAATGCTGGACAGGGTTTCATTTGAGAACTGAGTAGTAGGGCTGTTTGTTCCTCTCACTCACCGATCTTCACAGGGAAGCCAGGGGGAAACCTGAGGTTGATGAAGTCCCTGAGTCGGGCAAAGTGAGTGCTGGTGCGAGCCATCAGGTCAATGATGGGAGTGACCTGCTCTACCAGAGACAGAGGATGCTCTTCACTCATCCACAGGGTGCCTTTAAACCTGAGAGGGGGTCCAAACACAAAAACTGAACCATTTCTTTAATTACATTCGTGTAATATATTATTTACTTATTTAAAAATAATTGTAGTGCGGTTGAGTGAATGGTCAGCCTTACTTCTGTGTTCTGATGGTGAGCTCAATGGGCCGACCGATGTCTCTGCCCTGAAGGTCAAAGTTGGGGTTAAAGTACTCCTCTGGAGTAATAGCTGTGGGGTTTGTGGCAGTGGCATACTCCATAGTCATGTCCTGTAATCATACATACAAATGAATCCTTCCAGCTTTGTAAAACACAAGTGTCCCGATGCTTTTTTTTTTTTTGTAATGTACACCTAAAATGTATTTGATCTAGATAACAAAATATCAAACTATTATACACATTAAAAAAAATAATAATAATTATATATATATATATATATATATATACATACACACACACACATTTTAAAAGAACAGTAGTACTACTCAAGCGAAATATTCCACAAAAGTAAATTTGTTAGGTTAAAAAAAAAAATCTATAGAAATACTGTTCAAAAATAGTACTTGTAGTATTTGGACAATTTATGGTTTTCAAACATTGGTGGAACATGATCATCATTAATGTGATGACCTATATGATGGACTATACATCCACTAAAAATCAACTTGACACTTGTTTTTGTTACAAGTCATTTCTAATATGGCTACAAAATTGTATTAATGACAAAAGACCATGATCCATTTGTTTGGATATTTCACTTGGTTTGAAATTTTGTATCAAATTCATTGACTTTCAGTGGGGTTTGTGGCAGTGGCATACTCCATAGTCATGTCCTGTAATCGTACATACAAATGAATCCTTCCAGCTTTGTAAAACACAAGTGTCCCGATGCTTTTTTTTTTTTGTAATGTACACCTAAAATGTATTTGATCTAGATAACAAAATATCAAACTATTATACACATTAAAAAAAATAATAATAATTATATATATATATATATATATATATACATACACACACACACATTTTAAAAGAACAGTAGTACTACTCAAGCAAAATATTCCACAAAAGTAAATTTGTTAGGTTAAAAAAAAAAATCTATAGAAATACTGTTCAAAAATAGTACTTGTAGTATTTGGACAATTTATGGTTTTCAAACATTGGTGGAACATGATCATCATTAATGTGATGACCTATATGATGGACTATACATCCACTAAAAATCAACTTGACACTTGTTTTTGTTACAAGTCATTTCTAATATGGCTACAAAATTGTATTAATGACAAAAGACCATGATCCATTTGTTTGGATATTTCACTTGGTTTGAAATTTTGTATCAAATTCATTGACTTTCATAAATTTGTAAGTGTGACTGCAGTGCCCAAATACTTCAGAAGAAAACAAATTCAATGTGTTTATTTACCCCTTGAGCACCGATCTGTTGCTCTACTGTCCCGAGTAAAGACTCCAGAACATTCCTTTCACCTGTTGAGATCAAAAGCATCAGTAATTGATATTAACCAGTTAACACAACAGGGAACAGACTATAGACCCTTTACCAGAGTGCTGGAGCCCAATCTGGAACTATTTCATGTGTTTTATTGCCAGAAAAGTAATTATGGGCAAGAAAATTGGCTTCAAACTGATCTCTACAACCTGAAACCGATCAATTTGCCAGATTCAGTTTCAAATCTTAATCTGGCAAGGCTGATGCAAAACAAAACTATACTAGAGTTAGTGCTATACTAGTTATGTACTGTAATAACGTTAATTAGATCACAGTTCATTACTCAAGTGGGAACACAGGGATGTTCTGAGAGAGATTTGCAGTTCCCGGTTGAGCACCAGCACCATTTTGGTAGAAAAGGGGTATGATATTTATAGTGTAAATCTTAAAGTGGGTTAATTACTTTTTATCCTGGCCTTCTCCTCGTCTGTGAGGTGCTCCGTCCTGGTGCGAATCACAACGTTCACATTGTTCACTGAAAAAACCTGCCAAAAGCAGTATTATCACTCACAGGACAAAGACTGCTTTATTCTGAATCTCACTGCTTTAAAAAGAGAGTCACACTTTTCACTAACAAAATATCAAACTATTATACACATTAAAAAAAATAATAATAATTATATATATATATATATATATATACATACACACACACACATTTTAAAAGAACAGTAGTACTACTCAAGCGAAATATTCCACAAAAGTAAATTTGTTAGGTTAAAAAAAAAAATCTATAGAAATACTGTTCAAAAATAGTACTTGTAGTATTTGGACAATTTATGGTTTTCAAACATTGGTGGAACATGATCATCATTAATGTGATGACCTATATGATGGACTATACATCCACTAAAAATCAACTTGACACTTGTTTTTGTTACAAGTCATTTCTAATATGGCTACAAAATTGTATTAATGACAAAAGACCATGATCCATTTGTTTGGATATTTCACTTGGTTTGAAATTTTGTATCAAATTCATTGACTTTCATAAATTTGTAAGTGTGACTGCAGTGCCCAAATACTTCAGAAGAAAACAAATTCAATGTGTTTATTTACCCCTTGAGCACCGATCTGTTGCTCTACTGTCCCGAGTAAAGACTCCAGAACATTCCTTTCACCTGTTGAGATCAAAAGCATCAGTAATTGATATTAACCAGTTAACACAACAGGGAACAGACTATAGACCCTTTACCAGAGTGCTGGAGCCCAATCTGGAACTATTTCATGTGTTTTATTGCCAGAAAAGTAATTATGGGCAAGAAAATTGGCTTCAAACTGATCTCTACAACCTGAAACCGATCAATTTGCCAGATTCAGTTTCAAATCTTAATCTGGCAAGGCTGATGCAAAACAAAACTATACTAGAGTTAGTGCTATACTAGTTATGTACTGTAATAACGTTAATTAGATCACAGTTCATTACTCAAGTGGGAACACAGGGATGTTCTGAGAGAGATTTGCAGTTCCCGGTTGAGCACCAGCACCATTTTGGTAGAAAAGGGGTATGATATTTATAGTGTAAATCTTAAAGTGGGTTAATTACTTTTTATCCTGGCCTTCTCCTCGTCTGTGAGGTGCTCCGTCCTGGTGCGAATCACAACGTTCACATTGTTCACTGAAAAAACCTGCCAAAAGCAGTATTATCACTCACAGGACAAAGACTGCTTTATTCTGAATCTCACTGCTTTAAAAAGAGAGTCACACTTTTCACTTTGGAGTTTCTGTAACTCTAAAAGAGCAGTTTTTTGTCCTTCCAGTGATTCCTAATGGTACTGCAGCTCTCAAACAGCTGGTCATCTGCTTACCTTGGCTTCAAATCCATTTACTACTTCTGCTCTGTCTGACCTCCAACCCCAGATACCGGATTTAGACCTGAGCACAAAATGCATTTTTGAATAGCATGTTTGATTTATTCTTCAGCAGCAATTGTGTTTATGTGTTTTCTGTGAATAAAAAAAAATAGTCAGTGTGCAACAATGTCCATGTGTGACATTTTTCATATATGCTACAATTCAAAAATTTGTGGTCAGAAAGCCTTCTTTTAAAGAAATTAATACTTTTTTTTTCTCAGCAAGGATGTGTGAATTTGACAAAATTGACAAATAAATGCTGTTCTTTTAAACAATCTATTTATCAAAGAATCCTGAAAACAAAACAAAAAAACAAGTTTCCACAAAATATTAAGCAGCACGACTTTTTAACATTGGTAAAAGAACGCTTCTTGAGCACCACATCAGCATACTAGAATGATTTCGTGCAAAACTGAAGATATGGAGTAATAGCTGGTGAAAATTACATTTTAAAATATATTTAAATAGAAAACAGCTATTTTGAATTGTAATAATATTTCACAATATTACTACTTTACTGTGTTTTTCATCTAATAACACACTTGGTGACAATAAGAGACTTCTTTCAAAAACCATTAAAGCCATAAACTTTTGAATGGTAGTATATTTATTAGATGTAAATCTTATATAAGGGGCCATACCTCTCAAATGCAATGTTCTTTGTGTCCAGATACGTGTTGACAATGGGTGTTGTCAGCCTCTTGGCTACTTCCTGTTCGGCGGGCTGCATGGAGTCCAGTGTGACGTCCTCCATCTCGCGGGAGAGATCGAAGCGCTCAGTGTCCACCACCTCGTCCTCGTGATTAACGTCCATCAGCTCAGTGCAGTTGTCTGTGAGAAGTCCACATGATACTGATCAACCACAAATAAACATCAGGCATTCCACTTATCCTCAAATGAAGTGCATTAGTAAACATACAAATGTGAATTTCCTGTAAGCTTCAGAAGAATTCACAGCACGTTTGCTAGAACCCCACAAACCAAATTAATTCGTAAACCACGGATGGTCAGAACGGTCGACTAGTCTTTTTTTAAAAACACATGCAAAGAGGCAGAGAAAATAACCTTCTCCTCTAAAGATATAACTTCTCCTTCCTCTGATCCAGGTCATGTTTTCAAAGCCCAGCAGGGTGGTATCCACCCTCAGACAGGCCCCACTCTTCCAGATTCTGCACACGTCGCTGGGACACACACGCGATACGAGAGGAACTGGATCCAGAGCAAAAGCAGCAGATGAGGGTCATTCTACAGCCTAATAAAACCATAAGAATTTATGTACAGAAAAGGTGAGGGGGAAAAAAGAGCACTTACTCCAGCTAGTGAACTCCCACTTCATCTCCATGTAGAAATCTGGAGACTAGGACAAAAAGAGGTTCATTACACTTTAGGCGCTTTCACATGACTCACATCAGGGCTTCAACGCACCTCTCAACACAAGCGTCAGGCGCCACATTGGCTTCCCAATAAAATGTGTTGCAAATAGCATCAAAGGGCAAATTGTTAGGTAGTAAGAAAGCATATGCTGTAAATGGTGAATAGTGAAAGTAAAACGAAAAGGTAACATATTTGACCTTAGAACAGAGAACGCTAGTGACGAATGAAAGAAGTCATGCTAATTGCTTGAGGAATAAAACATCTATGAATATCAAAATGCCTTTGATGTTAACACAAAGGATGGTTTTTTTTAATGGCCGTGTAGCTAAATCACAGCAAAAAATAAAAAAATTAAATCACACACAAAATTTGGTGATAATTGTTTTTAAGAAATAAATACTTTCATTCAGCATAGATGCATTAAACTGATCAAAAGTATCAGTAAAGATGTTTATATTAGGGTTGTGACGGTGAGGAAATTTTCCCACCGGTTAATCGACGTGTGACAACACCGGTAATACCGGTATCACCGTGGGGGCGGGGGCGTTCCCTCTTTTCCTCGCTTTCCTTCGCTTTTAAATAGCTTAAAAGCGCCGTGCTCATTTTACTTTCACTTTCGAATTAGCGGCAGTTCAGCGTCAATTGCTTGAATGCAACAACAAAACAATGTCAAACTCACTTTAGCCTATATATAAATCATAGAACTTTTATTAACAAAACAAATAAAAATACACTATGCTATAGGGCAGGCTATGCCTAATATAAAATAACAAATAACTTACATAAAGTTTAAATAGGTATACAAAACTGGAAATAGGCCAAGTAAACATGTATAATACATAACCAAATAAATAAAGAAACGTAGAGCGTTTATTAGCAAAACGAGTAAGAAAGCTTGGAGGCACGGCATACACCTTGATGTCAAATCAAATAAATAAATGACACAAAGTTTAAATTAAGTAAAAATCAGCAAACAATGTGGAACCAATTAAATAAGAAACTAATGTTTAAAAAACTTCCAAAATCACCTTAAATAAACGGCAAAAGTCAACAGGCTTTTCAAAATCCAAAAAACTGCCAAACAGGCGCTTTTGCATCTCGTTTCGAAACTAAATCATCCGCGATCGTCTTGTCCATCTCACCTCACTCTTCTTGTCAGTCAGCTGGACTCACTCTCCTCACTGGAGAAATGAAATCTGATCTGTGATGCAACTGCATTGAGCAGCCGCGTTCAGTTTTTAATTGTAGTGTCTGTTCTTTCACTGAACTAAATGATTTTTATTACTATACAAAATCTAAACGACGGTGGGGGTCGGTGCCGCGGTGGGCAAGTGACATAACCGGTGTGTCAGCTTAACCCCGGTATCACCGTCAGCACCGTCTATCGTGGCAAGCCTAGTTTATAATATTACAAAAGACTTCTATTTCAAATAAACTTTCTATTCATTAAAGAATCCTAAACAAATACGTATCATGGTTTCCACAAAAATATTAAGCAGCACAACTGCATCCAAACTTGATCATAAGAAATGTTTCTCAAGCGGCAAATCAGCATATTAGAATGATTTCTGAAGGATCATGTGACACTGAAGACATCACATAAATAAATGATATTTTAAAACAAATTACAATAGAAAACAACTATTTCAAATTGTAATAATATTTCACAATATTACAGCCTTTACTGTACTTTCAATCAAATAAATGCAGCCTGGGTGAACATAAGTGACTACTTTTAAAAATCTTACCATCCCCAAACTTTTATATACTATACAATAATAGCTCAAAATTCCCCAAAATAATACACAAAATCAAATGACAGACGCACCTCTCGGATCTTGCACAGTAACTCTGGAACGCCACCCAGCGCAGTGGAGGCTTTACGGTAATCTCGTCGCTGGAGCACCAGCTGCACCATCTCTGGATCTCCTGTGCTGACTGCTTCCTGCAGCACTGTGCAGACAACAACACACATATACATCTGCTTTAACTGGACCTTTAGGTATTTATCTTTATCTAAGAATATGGGCTTGTAATGGAAAGGTAAACATACTAGCTTCTATTCTATAGTGCACTGTAAATCACATAAAAAGACATCTGCTAAATGACCAGTACGTGTCTTGGAGGAGGTGATCATTAGAGCATACATAACACTGGATGCCGGAAAAGCCGGACCAGAGATGGCTGGGAAAACTACTGATGTGCAAGTGGTCATTATAGTTCTAATGGCATTCTTGTGGGGGTCAATGCAATTTACTTCAAAGATTGCCATGGCGATACTGCAAAACTATCTGATGTCTTATAAGACCTACTAAGTTGACTAATGTGCAATTCATAAGCTCTATTCTCACCTGTCCAATTTTTGTCGTTCTCTTTGGAAACATCTGCGCCGTGTCTGAGCAGCACTCTCACTGACTCCAAGTGTCCTAGTGAGACGGCCAGGTGCAGAGGCGTCCGGCTCCTGGGATCCACCTCTTCAATGTTACTCTGAAAGGAGTGTAAACACATACAGCTCATATGTTAGTGAGGAAATTGAGAAGTGCCAAAAATCATGAGCATTGCTCTTAAAAAAATGAAAATGGAAATATGCAATGCAACCGTCATTAATCAAAACACTGGATGCTCTTCCTGTGAATTGGTCATGATGCCTGTCATATACAGCAGCAGTATTCAATCATTCAGATGGCATGGACATTCAAATAAGATCATCCTAGGGTGAAAGACTCAAAACTAAAACTTAAAAGGTAGCAATATATCTACATGAATAAAGACACAATTTACTGTGAAAATTGATGCAATTGTTAAATAAATGTTACAAATGTGTGTGAAATATTATCTAGTTTCTATTACGTTTTTTCTGCTTGCTGCTAGATGCATTATTTATCTATTTATTTGAATTAACATTTATTTCTTTAGCTTACTCTTAGTTTTTACTATCTTATTTTTACACGTTTTCCCCCAACAAAGCTGTGATCTACAGCCTGGTGCAGTAAAATGAAGCTTTATTGATGTTAGGATGAGCTCACCGGCTCTCCAGTGCAATGACATACAGCAGTGCTGTGGTTAACAAGTGGATGGCAAGCTGATGAAGCATTTTGCAATAAGATCAAATAATATACCAATTCCAATTTCTTTAGATTATTAAATACATGTCAAGCATGTCATGAAATCCACTGGAGGCAGACATCTCACAGCAGTCAAATGATTCTAACACCAGATGCACCACCACCGGTCTACATACATCAGCATTTACGGATTTCACACACACACACACACACACACACACACTGATGTCTAGCACCTATCCTTGTGGGGACTCTCCATAGGCGTAATGGTTTTTCTACTGTACAGACTGTATATTCTATTGCCCTACACCAACCCTACCCCTAAACCTACCCCTCACAGGAAACTTTCTGCATTTTCAGATTTTCAAAAAACTTCATTCTGTATGATTTATAAGCTTTTGTACCCGTGGGGACCACAATTTAGGTCCCCACCGTGACACGAGTCCCCATGAGTCTGTGTGTAGTCAGGTTTAAGTCCTCACAAGGACATATAAACCAGTACACACTTAGTTGTATTTATAAATAATGTTCTCAATATAAAATGATCGACAAGAGCCTAATTAGCTATATATGACAAATAAAAAAAAACGAATGGAAAAATAATTATTTTTTCTTGTTGAATTGGGCGAGCCCAACGCCAGACTAAACCATTTCATAAAAAGGAGGGGCGGTCGTGCCATAAAATATGGCTAAATTGTGTAAAATCAAAGAGTGAATTTTGCGTGTTCGTAAAGAGAAGTATTTTTTTTTAATCTAGACATGAAACGAAAATGTTTTCAAACGAAACATCACTAAATGATCGTAATAAATAATTCGCTCGCCTGTGGGTAGGCGCGACGCCTCTGTGTTTTAAATGATCTTCAGCTCATCAGGAGCGGCTGGTGATGAATCACTTCTGCGCATGCGCGGATTCGAATGCAGCATGTTATGAAGATCGCGTCCTACATGCCTTCAATTTAATTTCCGACTCTCTGGTTAATTCCTGGGGTTATAATTATGTTCCAAACATAAATAGGATTTATATTTAAAGAATTGCATATTTAATATGATGTATTGTAATGATGCGTTGCAGGGACGCGTCTGTCCACTGTGTGTCAGGCAGCGCTAGAAAGCTGATGAATCGTCGCTGTAAACTCAAATGTGTGTTCTGCGAGGGCAGATGGCACTCTTCTGCGATCTGATGGGTTGCTGGCGAGCATTTCCGTAGTGTAGTTTTTAATGCATCATGACAGAGGCTCCGCTGTCTGACTCGTCTGTCCTAATTTCAAGCTAGACAAGCTAAAGCCAGACATAACGTTGCATTATTTCACATAGAGCAGGCAGTGCAGATGCATGCACACATTGAACTCGTCCTCGAATGAGACCCGCTTTCAGTGATAAAACCCTTTTAAACGGATCCAATCATCATGTCAAAGCGGTGCATGCTTTAAATTTATCCGTGGACGCTTCTGGGTCGATAATACATGGTAATAGCAACGTTCCCGGAGACAAGGATGTCGAAACGGCTGCGAAATAGCGAAGTTTGTGCGGACTGCAGCAGTTCGGGTGAGTATATTATAGGGATTTTTAATAAAAGACCTAACTTGCATCAGATGATATTACTGAATTAAGTGACCGAATGATAACATTTAACTATACAAATGTATGATTCAGATTTTGACGCTAACCTCAATTCAGCTTTGGATATATGAGTGGATAATAAATGCATGTGTTTTGGAGTGTATGCATGCATGCATACTCACCTCTACGGGTGTTTTCAGCTTCAAATGATGCTGTGAAGATTTATGATCAGTCACACCATATTCTACTTTATTTTTTCTGGGTCAAATAGGTCAATGTACTCTATTGATGCTCAAGCTGTGTTCCTGGTTAAATCATCTACAATATCTAGATTCTTGATGGTGTAAGATTGCTTAATGGTGACACTTTATGTATGTCTAATATCTCAGAGAAGTCAGGGCAGTGCATGTTTTGGTTAGTAATAAATAATGCTTTTTATTACTAGCAAGTGACCCTAACCAACACACGCAGTGCCCTAACTTCTGAGAGGCTGAAGAAAGAAATAAAACATCACATAATATTGTTGTCCTCATTACACGATGAAAAACTGCATCAGAGTTTTGACCTCCAAAGACTATAAATGATATTATTTAATTGCAGACATGTGTAGAGAACAATTTCATAAACCCCATATTGTTATTCATTTAAGAAATGTACTGTTTGTAAAGGGGTCATATGATGCGATTTCAAGTTTTCCTTTCTCTTTGGAGTGTTACAAGCTGATTGTGCATAGACTATTTTGGTGCTTGAACTATGAAGCACTGTTAACTTTTTGTCCTGTGTTTTGTTTATGTTTCTCCCCTGTATGTCCCCTTATTGATTCCCCTTGATTAGTTATGCCTCAGTTATGCCTCAGTCACCAGCTGGCCTGGGCTGCCCCGGCGTGTCAGTATCATTGGCCAGTTGTTGTTAGAGTGAATATATTTTTAGTCATTCAGCACTTGGTTTTATTTTAGCCGCTGCAGCACTTGATGGGGAAGAGAGCAGCACTTGGCTTGAAGAGAAAGAAAAGGAGAGGGAGGGAGAATGATGATTGTGCCAGGTGCTTGATTCTGGCCCTTGGCCTCTTTGCAGCTGTTGTTTGATACTTCCTGTGCTTGAAGGGAAGTGACTTTTGCTTCTAGGCTGCTCTCTGCTTATCAGTGGATCAGTTTTTAATTTCGATAGCTCATGTTTCTGTCAGACTGATGCAATAGTGGTATCATATGTCCCTCATGCAGGCTGTGAAACCCAAATTGGTCATTAACTTCTTAAGTGTGGGCATCTTCAATAGCCTGCCCACCTGACGCAGTAAAATGATGCGTTTAAGTCTAGATTTATCCCTCTAGCTTTCCTCACTTAAGTTAGGGAATAGGGATCGTATCTGCTGTCCTCCGAGGTCAAAAAAGACTGAAGAAAATAAACGTAACCTTTTTTAAAGCAAATGAATGTATTTTTTCTCAGTAACATATGTTAATATTTAGGATTTGGAGGGGATTTCGTGGTATATTCACCTCTCAATTATTTACCATATTTATTTAAATCTAAAATAATACAAATAATTGAATTATTTTTCTAATAGCCTAATACATTGTTTAAAGGGGTCATAGGATGCTACATGCACTTTTACAAGTTGTTTGAACTGAAATGTGTGTTGGCAGTGTGTGTACACAACCACCCTATAATGATAAAAATCCACCCAGTGTTTTTTTTAAATCTGGTTAGATGTTTTCCCCTTTCTCAAATCGAGCCGATCTCAGATGCCTGTCTGTGTGACGTCACACAGACAGGCATCTGAGATCGGCTCGATTTGAGAAAGGGGAAAACATCTAACCAGATTTTTTAAAAAAAACACTGGGTGGATTTTTATCATTATAGGGTGGCTGTGTACACACACTGCCAACACACATTTCAGTTCAAACTACTTGTAAAAGTGCATGTAGCATCCTATGACCCCTTTAAGTCATTATTATTATTGTTATTATGCGGCTTTTTATTCACAGACACTAGTCCATATTGTGATCTGATTTAGATTTATTAATCCAAAATCTGGCTAATTCCGCATCATTACGCATTATATGGTAAATTAAATTTTTATGACTGGATTTCGTGATTTCGTCCACGTTTTCCGCATCGCGGAAAATATAGGGCCCTGTATTACTCATCTAATATCTACTATATAAACACTCACTAACCTTACATTTTTTAACATTATTGTCAACATCTTAAACATGCGAATGTGTTAACACTGTGGTGTGGGGTAGAAGACTAGGCAGAAAATCTGATAGGGAAGCCATGTTTTCATAAAAAAGACAGGCCCCATGACTCTTATTTTGACATTTCATTCCATCCCTCATTATACAAACAACGTTTTTGTTGCCAGCATACTTTCCAAGTTAATGCTCATCTGTTAAGTGTACTCAGGAGATTGATTTTAGATTTAGCGTGTGATGTTGGATTATCTCAAGTAATATTGTTTGAAGTATTTGTCATCAGTGGTTTGCTATTACATCATCTGGATGCGGGGCGGGGGTCTCGTCTCAATCCTCGTGTTTATATGTCTATATGATTCTCTGTGCTTGTTCAAAAACTCAAGGCAACATCATTTTCATTTCATGAATGTCCAGACATTTAAAAGCAGTTGTGGGAATACTTTTCATTAAGACCCTAAAGAATCATATCAACTTGTGGAAAATGGGCGTCATATGACCCCTTTAAGTTAGAAACAGAGCAGTAGAGCATTAGATTTAAAATCTAATGCATAGAAGGCAGATTGGTGCCATCTGGTGTGAGAAATAAATAGTTGTATTTAAATTTATGTATTTATTTATACCTTTGTTATGTATTTCCTAGTTGCTAAGAATATTTTCAGGCATAATTACTTACTTTTATTGGGTTTTGCATTTGGATGTTCAGACATGATCAATAACTACTTTATTATGGCTGATTTGTAGATTGTACCCCCCAAAAAACTTAGTTTCTTTTGTATTTCGCATTAATTTCCTATGCCAGTTATTTTTTATCGCAAAGATCACAGGTGTGACTATTTTTTTTAATACCATTTAGCCTTTTCTAAAAATATACAGATTTTGTGTTTATTTAGCAAATGCAACAAAAATAACTGAGTTTTGCACCATTTCAATTAAATAAATATTTTTAAAAATTCATAACTTTTTTTTTATTATTATTTTTGCCTCAAATTTTAGGCATCCCAATAAGAATATAAAAACTTAAATTAACATTTAATTAGAAAAAGCGTTTACCTGTAATCAGTGTGAAAATAAAATCCTCAAAACTCTCTGTTCTTGGGGAATTCTGACACACTAGAGCGCTGACTCGTGTTGTTTCTGAAGGAAGTGAAATCACACGTTTGCCAGAATCTTGGGGGGGTGTTGGTACGATGCAGAAAATATGAACGCAACACGTCTTGGGTTGCTCAGACACATTAGTCATAGGACCAGTGTGGTTGGCCCCGCTTTCACTGATTTGGCATCATGACTCAGTGAGGGAGTGAGACTATGACATTCTATTAAAAACTGGCTTGGTATGGGACGCCCATGAAGGACGAGTGCCAGTGACAAATGTATGAGCAGTGATTCTGTCTGTCGGGTCGTTGAGTTTGTCTAGTGTAGTAGTGGGGGATCTCTGAGCAATCAAGGGTTTGGGCCAACTGGCGGGTCGTGACCTAAAAATGGGTTGCAGCTTGCAACTAACCATATAATGTGCTTAGTATAGCAAAGTGATGAAAAAATGTAAGTGATAATACCGCTGCAATATTTAGCCCCGTGTTTGTTACATGTGTTAGGCTGGTAAATCACTCTTCTGCTGTTGTTTATGCATTTACAAATACTATAAAAATCCTTTACAGCCATTCAGCCAATCCATTTTATTTTATGCTGAATTTGTTGAAGATACGCAGTTCATGGTAATTTCATAAAAAAAAATTCAATACTGATTAGATTAGATCTTTTTTTGTTACTGTATTGGGTTGCAACTTAATGTAAAATCTGATGTTAAACCAGTTTTACTCAGAATTACACTGCAGTAGATGACCCTCTCGAATAATCTCCAGCAAGTAAAGCTGTGCAGTGGTTCCCAGTCACCTGCTCGTACCCTGGAAGTAAAGCTCAGCTGCTTAGCATTTGTTGTGGTTTGAGGCATGTATATGTAAGAGGAAGTTAGTGTGTGTACAGCCGTACATAAAAGGATGACATTCAACCCTTGCTTCTGTGACCTTATAAGGAAGAACTCGGCACCGCATTTTGTTTTCGTCATATGTGACCCTGCAGCACAAAAGCAGTGTTAAGTCGCTGGGGTATATTTGTAGCAATAACCAAAAATGCATTGTATGTGTCAAAATGATTGATTTTTCTTTTATGCCAAAAATCATTAGGATATTAAGTAAAGATCATGTTCCATGAAGATATTTTGTACATTTCCTACTGTAAATATATTAAAACTTAATTTTTGATTAGTAATATGCATTGCTAAGAACTTCATTTGGACAACTTTAAAGGCAATTTTCTCAATATTTAGATTTTTTGCACCCTCAGATTCCAGATTGGTTGTATCTCGGCCAGATATTGTCCTATCCTAACAAACCATACATCAATGGAAAGCTTATTTATTTATTTATTAGCTTTAATTTTTTTTTTCATTTCAGTGTATATCATGTTAAAGTAAATAAAACATAACAGACGTGTTTCCTTGGCAACTAGCTGACGTAAAATACGTTTTTAATATTTCATTTCAGTTTTAAAAAATTTTATATCTTATTTCATTTCATTGATGGTTTATTTTATTTCAGGTAACAATGTTTTTTTTAAATGGTTTTAGTTAACTATAATATCAAAAACATGCTTTCTAGTTTCACATTTGTGATGATTCATTTGTGCATGTTAACTTTATTAAAAATGTAAGTTCAAAATATAAGCAATTCCATTTACATTTAATCATTTAGCAGGTGCTTTTATCCAAAGCGACTTACAAATGAGAACAATAGAAGCAATCAGACCAACGAGAGAACAACAGTATACAAGTGCCATGACAAGTCTCTGTTAGTCTAGCACAATACACGTAGCTAAGTTTTTAAAAATGTTTTTATTTATTTTAAATTAAATAATAGAATGGAATAGAATAGGTAAGTGCTAGTATTAGTTGGTCAGGTGCTGGCGAAAAAGATGTGTCTTTTAGATGTTTTTTGAAAATGGCTCAGCTGTTTGAATTCCAGAAGTATAAATCTATCCCATTTCATGTTGATTTGATTGTGCAGTGTTTGAATTAGGTTTAGCATTAGACAAGTGCATTTTAGTTCATTTTCTTCGGTGCATTCTTGTAACAAGCATCTTCCTTGCATCAGCCTTTTAAAAGTATTGTGTTTCTGTTTTCATTCACATGCACCAGCCAAAAAGCTCCATTAGTGTTATTGTGTATCGATCAGTGATCTACACGCTGTTGTTTACTTCCTGTTAATCTGTTGATTTTCTTGGGATCCCTTAGATCCTCACTGGGCGTCTGTGAACAGAGGAGTTCTGATATGTGATGAGTGCTGCGGTGTCCACCGCAGTCTGGGTCGCCACAACTCACAAGTGCGGCATTTGTCAAACACAGCCTGGCCGCCCACCCAGCTACAGGTGAGCTGAACTCTCATTCAAGTATACACCATAGGAACCTTTTATTATGTCACCCTGCTTCATCCGAGATTAGGGGTTACTGCGCTCTTGTACTCGTACTCGTACTCGTTAAAATGCCCCGATACCAAACGCCAATACCACACAGCATGTGAACAGTGCCGTTGTTCTGACGATTTGTGCTAACCGCTCAGATTGTGCTACCTCCCATTAAAAAGAAGTGAAAAATGCTACCTATCAGATTGTGCTACCAGCATCTTATTCATGTGGTTTGAGGCTTTTTTAAATGTCCATACCTACCCCTACCCTAAACCTACCCGTCCATATCTACCCTTACCCTAAACTTACCCTTAAAACAATGCAAATATATTTTTGGTAGCACAATCTTATAGGTAACATGTTTCGTCGGTACACCGTATCCAGACTAAGAAACACCAACAACAGAGAGCAGAATGGAGATATTAGATATTAAGGATGAAGTAAAAAGCAAAGCACGAGTGGATTGAGCGCGCGGTTGCACAGATGCACGAGCTCGTCGAGTGAATATCCCTTTCTCGTTGACATCACTGGAAAGTTTGTAGTTTGGTCGAATATGTCAAAAACAAGTAAGTAAAACAATGCGCAAGTTACTAAAGATATGCTACTTGACGCATATAAGTTGCATGATTGCATTTGGATTAAAACTAAATCGTAAATATAAAACAAACTAAAATTATAGGGACATTCACTATAAACAACTTAAAGGTCAGGCATAAACAACTTATTTAAAGTGAAAGTGAAACTAGCAGCCTGTGTGAAATGCGCTAGGCTATACGCGTCTCTCATTCTGCACCAATACAGATGTATACGCGCGTTGCGTGTTTTGCTTGTTGACGTTAATTGCATTATATGAGTCGCTTTGGAATTTAAGTCGCAGCACATTTCAGATGATAAAAAACACTTATCTATTGTATATCTATCAGTGTAAAAAAACACAACTTAAGTTTCAGAAAAGAAGGTTATTACAGGATAACGAGTGGTTCCTTACATTATTACAGGAAAGCAGCTTGTGATTACAGTGCTGAACCGCTGCAATGGAGCAGCTCTAATGTGCTATTAAATTAAAGAGGAAATACCATAGAGCAAAAAATTAACAGTGTAACTGAAATACTGTGATTGGCCGAATACCTCAAACGTGTGATGGAAATGTTACACCCCTTACCATACTGTGATGCCCTGTCCGGTCGGAGTGACGATTCAAAAACATTAAAACCCATTATAAACGAGGCATTTGTTGCATCCAGTGGGGACATAATTACGGATTATAATGACTTATACTGTCTTTTTACGTGTTGCATCGCGCCGGCGTAAACATAAAACCATGTCTGCATTTGTGATCGGAGAAATGACAAACAACAAGCGCTACTCTAAACTCACGTTTGAGTCATCAGTGGCAAATCCTATAAATATGAAAACATACTTGCAGTCTGTGAGTCAGAACAGCCGGCATTGTAGTCTACTCTCCCAGGATCAGGAAACAGTCCTCCATAAATTTTCGCTTTCACAACGAAGCACACCGCGTCTTCACGACATGGCAGCGGCGGCAACAATACTACAGCGAGAATAAAAGTTACGCCGCCTTTCTTTGCGTGAACGTTTGGGCGGCGTTATGCAAATCTTCCCACACAGTGATGTAGACATGTGGGGGCGTGTTAGAACGAGGCGTTTTAGGTAGGTGTGGCTGACTCTTAACTTTTATAAAGAATATCTCTTTGGATTTGAGACTTTAGTCTTTGCAACTTTACAGATCTTCTTTATGCACCAAGAGCTTGTAACACTCCAAAGAGAAAGGAAAACTTGAAATCGCATCATATGACCCCTTTAAATAGATGGAAATAAACCTCTTTTAGGTGTTATTAAAAATATCTCAATTTGTGTTCCGAAGATTAATCAAAGTCTCATGGGTTTGAATTGAAACAACATGAGAGGGAGTAAATGATGACATCATTTTCATTTTTGGGTGAACAATCCATTTAATGCTATGATATTAACAGAATTCAATTTTATTAAGCTTTTACATTCTCTTGAAATTTACCATTTCTTTTTTTTATTAATATGTATGCAAATTGATTTGATTAATTCAAAATGAGTAAAAACATCCATAGAAAGCTATTTAATAGCCATTATTTTGTCTGCCTCTTATTTTAATTGGAACATGAAGAACAGTCACAGTATTGTGTACTTGAATAGCCAGCAGCATTGTCTCTCTTAAGTTTCTGTTCTGTGACTTATTAAATGACTTAATCCAGTAATGTCTCATCTTCATGTGTCCTTGTTTAGTACATTTTTCCACATTCTTATTTACAGATCTGGGTTTTTTAATCCATCAATGGAGTCTTTTGAATGGTTATAAGAAAATGGTGTATTGGTGTGCGACCTCACTGGAGGGCCTTCCAACAGCGAGTGTGACTCACAAAGCATATTTAAAGAATAATGTTGTCATAATGAATTTTTGTCTTATGATGTATGCCCTCAATTTCTTTCTCATTCACAGATGGTTCAGACATTATACAACAATGGTGCTAATGCAATATGGGAGCACACTCTGCTGGACCCGTCATCCATCACGAGCGGGAAACGCAAACCCAATCCTCAGAATAAAGTCCAGTGAGTAATAAAAAACATCATAGGAAGGCGTTTATTTGGTATGCACTTCCATTCAAAACTTTGGGTCAGCAAAATACATATTTTTGAAATAAATCATTACTTTTATTCAGAAATGATGCATCAAATTGATCAAAAGTGACCAGTGAAGTCATTTTTAATGTTACAAACGATTTCTGTTTCAAATAAATGCTGCTCTTTAATAATCTTAAAATTAACCTGGAAAAAAATTGCACAAAAATATTAAGAAGCACAAATGTTTTAAACGTTGTTAATAATAAGAACTGTTTCTTGAGCAGAAAATCAGCATAATAGAATGATTTCTGAAGGATCATGTGACACTGAAGCCTGGAGTAATGATGCTGAAAATTCAGCGTTTCCTTTACATGAATAAATGTAATATTTCATAATGTTACGGTTTTCACTGTATTTTTAATTGAATTAATGGTGAGCATAAGAGAGTCTTTTCACAACCATTAAAAACTAACAACCCCAAACTTTTGAACGGTCATGTATACAAAAAGTGTCTGAAATACGCCAACTCCCCCAACTGTTAACTGGCTCTAATAACTCCATTATTTCTCTCACCCAAAAAGCCCTAACAAAACAGAGTTTGTAAAATCAAAGTATCAAATGCTGGCTTTCGTCCATCGTTTACCCTGTCGAGATGACGACACTACAGCAGCCGCTGATCTAAGCAAGGTAAGGAAAGAGCTACCTGTTTTTATAGTGTGAAAGTGAAGTGATGTGTGGCCAAGAATGGTGTCCCATACTCGGAATTTGTACTGTGCATTTAACCCATCCAAGTGCACACACACACACACACCTGGTGCAGTGGGCAGCCAATGCTGCAGCGCCCGGGGAGTAGTTGGGGGTTCGGTGCCTTGTTCAGTCGTGGTTTCTCACCTCGCAGTGGTTATTCACTCCCCCACCTACAATTCCTGCCGGACATGAGATTCGAACCCACGACATTTGGGTTACAAGTCAGACTCTCTATTGCTTAGGCCACGACTATGAACATGCCCCACATTTATGGATGATATTTCTGTTATTCAGTTCTTTCAAATACTTGATGCATTCATTATGGTACATTTTTTCAGACTTGACATGCGTTATTGTTCCTCTAGCACATCTAATACTCATCTGATGCAGCTGTCTTCTATCAGACTTGTTGAAATGTCTCTATTGACGTACATTGTATTTGATTCTTTAGCAACTTCACTCCAGTGTTAGAACCGGCAATCTTGAGACTTGTTTGCGGTTACTGTCGCTTGGGGCTCAAGCCAACTACTTCCACCCGGTAAAAACCTCTGATCTCACCTTAATGTTATTATATTCAGTTACATTAAAAATGCTTTCCTCATTTGTAATGGTTCTGCACTCCTTTGAACAGGAGAAAGGGAACACTCCGCTGCACATCGCAGCTAAAGCAGGCCAAGTGTGCCAGGCTGAGCTTCTCTGTGTTTATGGGGCAGACCCTGGTGCTCCTGACTCCAACGGCAAAACGCCCATCCACTATGCAAGGTAATCAATAGCTAATGCATTAATGGTCAAAAGCCTCTCGGCATTGAAATCTGCATTTATTGATTACTTCCTATATTGTCAATGTGGTGATTAAAAAGAATACTTGTCATAGATTTGTCACATAGCCTTCACCAATATCCAGATTAAAGGGATAGTCCACCCAAAAATACAAATTCTGTCATTACTTGCGCACCTTCATGTCGTTCCAAACCTGTATGGCTTTCTTTCTTCTGTGGAACACAAAGAAGATATTTTGAAGAGTGTTGGTAACCAAACAGTTGACTTCCACTGTATGGACAAAAAAATACAATAGGAACCGAAACTGTTTGGTTATCAACATTCTTAATTTTTAACATAAAAAAAATCATACAGGTTTGCAAAGAAATGAGGGTAAGTAAATGATGACAGAATTGTCATTTTCAGGTGAACTATCGCTTTAAGTCCATGGCAGTGTTATTTTAGTATTATTTATATACTAGAATAAAATTGATCAGTATGTGAAATTATCTTTTATTTTTATATTTTCAGCTTTATTTAAAATGTATAGTTTTGCTAATTTTGTTAGTTTATTTTTAGTACTTCAACTGAAACTTGCCAAGGAAATATTTATAATTCTATATAAAATTTCAGCATATACATATATTTTACTTTGTTTCAGCATTATTTCAATTACCAAAAAATTACCATTTTAATAGTTTAATTTTAGTTAACAACAACAACACTGTTCCACAGATCTATATGGTGTCCTGTTTGTGATTTGTGACCCTGGAGCACAAAACCAGTCATAAGGTTATATTTTTTGAAATTGAGATAAATAAATAAGCTTTCCATTGATGTATGGTTTGTTAGGATAGGACAATATTTGAAAATCTGGAATCTGAGGGTGCAAAAAAAATCTAAATATTGAGAAAATCACCTTTAAAGTTGTCCAAATGAAGTTCTTAGCAATGCATATTGCTAATCAAAAATGAAGTTTTGATATATTTACAATAGAAAATTTACAAAATATCTTCTTGGAACATGATCTTTACTTGATATCATAATGATTTTTTGCATAAAAGAAAAATTGATAATTTTGACCCATACAGTGTATTGTTGCCTATTGCTACAAATATACCCGTGCTACTTATGACTGGTTTTGTGCTCCAGGGTCACATTTTATGATTCAGAAGGCCTGCTGTGCGCCCTATTAATGGTACATATTTCGTTAAGGCTGTGAGAAGGACCGCGAGCACTGAGGGCAGCATTTGACACAGTACCCTAAAAATAAAAACCCATGTGTCATAACATCATTGTGTTGTTTGTAATCAGGCAAGCTGGCCATCAGGACCTGGCAGACAGACTGGTGGAAGTACAGTATGAGCTCACAGACAGGCTGGCCTTCTATCTCTGTGGGCGGAAGCCTGGTGAGTCCGAGCGCAGAGCGATGGTGTGCTATCATGATGAGAACTGATGTTTTGATATCCAGCTGTAGACGCTGATCAAGCCAGTTTATAGCACACTCTTACTTTAGTGGGTTATGGCCTTCAGCGCGCCAGATGGCTCAATAAAATAGCGCAGTGATGTTGGAGTCAGCTTAATGGGCTTTATTGCTTTAGTGTGCATCTTAATCAGTGGATTGTCAATTGAAAATGTTAAACCATGCCAGTTTGTCAATAATGTCAATACATTCTGATTTTCAGACCACAAGAATGGACAGCATTTCATTATACCGCAGATGGCGGATAGGTAGTAACAATCTAATGCATTCTGATGTTTTCCTGTCTGAACTGGTGCCATTTTTATAGAAGTTTCTTCTAGAGGAGTATTTTGGGCTGTGCTTAGTCTTGTTTTTCTTATTGAATTAGTGCCAAGGCTAATATTTGGCATTTTTCAAATATCGGCATTAAAAATAATTACAGATAAAAGTCTGTCAAATTGTCAGATAGAACTATTAAACAAAGGATAAAGGTATACAATAAAGAATTATATCGATTGCTTTATATTATTAGTAATAGAAAGGCAAACATTATAATAATTTATTTACTTTATTTATTGTGATGGATAACGGCTTTATATCGGCCACCCTGCTCTCTAAGATATCGGCATCGGCTGTCAGAAAACAATATCGGCCGACCACTATATTGAATAATACTGATCGCATCCCAGAATACTTCCCAGATGGAGATATTGATCCAAACTGGTTTTTAAGATTCACATAATTGAACATTAATATCTTGCTATTTCTTTTTTTGCTGTCTTTGGTGAAAAAGAAATGTGTAAGTATTTTACATGGAGAATGGCAATTGAAAATTAAATTTCACGTTCACAGTCTTTTATAATAATGCTATTTAGTAGTCAAAGAAAACTAATATTATTCTCCATTTTATTCCCTTTTATAGCAGTCTGGAGTTAACGGAGTTTGCAAAAGCTGCAAAAAGAAAACTGCAGTCTGTGAGTCCTCTTTAAATGTATTTTATTTTGCTTTACTTTAAACAACACATCAGGCCCTCCAAATTATTTTTTTTACATCTTTTTTTTGTAGCAAAATAATAAACTCCTGCTTTATTGTGTTAAATTGATATGTTAAGCGGAATTTTGAATTAAATTGTCTTTTCTAAAATGTGGTCACATAGCAATGACTGTGTTTCAGGTTTATCTGTTGAAATGTTGTCACCCTAATTGAAAACAATATATTACAATCTGCTACCAAAATTCTAAACCATATCCTTATTTAGTACCAGATAAATGCCACTGTGATTGCAGAGATAAACAATGCCATTTGTTAAATGCATCTGAAGATTATTACTTTAAATAGCTATATTTTGCTAGTAGATTCTAGTGTAGGTATACTTTGAAAAAACAAAACAAACAAACTTGGCTTTAACTACTGTAGCTTGTTACTTGGAAAGCTAACACTGCTAAGCACAGAGGAAACTGTCGGGCGTCTCTGAAGCAGATGGCCTTTAAGTGTCGCAACAGCCACAAAACCGTTATCTGCCAGTCATTTATATAAAAGACTGCATCTTATTTGCTCCAGACATGCCTTTATACGGTTTTACAACCATTGAGGGCACAGATGACTGATGCAACTCTGCCAATATCATTGCAGCTCAGTGATCATTTGTTTGAGGAACTGGCGATGGATGTGTATGATGAAGTGGATCGAAGAGAGACAGATGCAGGTGAGATTATCTGCATTTGATAAACACAATGGAAACTGACTCAGGAAATGTACGTTATACGAGTGCAAACTTTGATGAGCACTTTCTTTGTATCTGGTGCAGTTTGGCTGGCCACTCAGAACCACAGCACCTTGGTAACGGAGACAACAGTTGTGCCTTTCCTTCCTGTAAACCCAGAGTACTCATCAACACGAAACCAGGCAAGTTCTGAACAGAAAGTTGCTATGCTTTCACTAAAGTCTTTTTAACAGGAAATAAAGATATTGCACTTTGACAAGTGACAGTTTATAACACCTTTTATGCAGTGTTTGCAGCTAGAAGTGCAACAAGCAGAAATGTGCCAGACGAACGTGGAAACAGATGTCACAAAATTAATAAAAAAGGAAATGGCATCAAAACTGTTATGCACTGTAGCTTGGAACCAAACTAAATTATAGATGTGCATATAATGTTTTTTTTGAGAAGTTGTGTTTTTAACACGCTGACATCTAACTAGGAAAGTTGTGATTTTGTAATAAACTGTGTACTTTCAACAATAAAATTAAAGAACATTACTATAAATGTACTTTAGTAGTTACTACATGCAGGTGGGCATCTTTGCCCTTTGCTATTTTAAGGCATATTCAAGAAATAGTTCTCCCAAAAATGAACAATTGCTGAAAATGTCCGAGATTTGGAGAAATTTTGCTTTGCATTACTTGTTCACCATTGAATCCTCTGCAGTGAATGGGTGCCGTCAGAATGAGAGTCCAAACAGCTGATAAAAACATCACAATAATCCACAAGTAATCCACTCCAGTCCATCAATTAATGACTTGTGAAGTGAAAAGTTGCGTTTTTGCTTGCTATCATTAAAGGGGTCATTGCGTTTCTTATTTTACAAAGAGTTTAAAGGGGTCATATGACATTTCTAAAAAAGAACAATATTTTGTATTTGTTGTAATGAAATGTTTATGCAGTTTAAGGTTCATAAAACACATTATTTTCCACATACTGTACATTATTGTTTCTACTCTATGCTCTGCCTTTCTGAAATGTGTTGATTTTTACAAAGCTCATCGGTCTGAAAGGCGAGGTGTGCTCTGATTGGTCAGCTATCCAGTGCATTGTGATTGGTCGAATACCTCAAGCATGTGGCAGAAATGTTATGCCCCTTACCATACTGTGATGCCGTGTCCCATTACTGAGTATAATTATGTATACTGTCTTTTTACATGTTGCGTTGCATCACGCCGCGTAAACATAAGACCATGTCTGCATTTGTGATCGGAGAAATGACAAACAACAAGCGCTACTCTACACTGCTCAAAACTCGTGTTTGATTCATCAGTGGCAAATCCTTTAAATATGAAAACGTACTTACAGTCTGTGAGTCAGAACAGCCGGCATTGTAGTCTACTCTCCCAGGATCAGGAAACAGTCCTCCGTAAAATGCGCCGCAAACATCTGAATATTTGGTTTGAACTGTTCTGGAACAGTGTTGTATATACAGCTTAACCACTGATTTCTAGTCGTGTCCTCTTTTGGAAGATCAAACAAAGTAGTTTCGCTTTCACAACGAAACACACAGCTTCTTCACGAAATGGCGGCGGCAGCAACAACAGTACTACAGCAAGAATAAAAGTTACGCCACCTTTCTTTGCGTAAACATTTGGGCGGCGTTATGCAAATCTTCCCACATAGTGAGGTAGACATGTGGGGGCGTGTTTAAACGAGGGGTTTAAGGAGGGCGTGGACCAGTCTTAACTTTTATAAAGAATATCTCTTTGGTTTTGAGACTTTAGTCTTTGCAACTTTAAGGATCTTATCTATGCACAATCAGCTTGTAACACTCCAAAGAGAAAGGAAAACTTGATATCGCATCATATGACCCCTTTAAGATCTGGACATTTCAGAATGGTTGAAAAGAATAATTTATATGTTAAACTGGAAAGTTAGTTTTGAGTTAGTTTTGAGTTCTGAAACTTGCAGTATGTTTTTATTGCTTCATATGTGTAAATATCAAGAATGTTTAGATTAAACTGGACTGGTTTACTGTAATGTTTGATGGCACCCATTCACTGGTTACCAAGTGAAGTAAAGAACGTTGTTCAGATATTTAATATACAATAAAATCATCACCAAATTTATTTTACAGGGAAGACAAAAGCTGGCAAGGTTTAACGCTCATGAATTTGCCACACTTGTGATTGATATTCTAAGTGATGCAAAGCGACGCCAGCAGGGGAGTTCAGTCTCAAGTCCTAAAGGTACAGCCTGCATTCATTAGTCTTTGATTTCTTTCGAAGTCCTTGTTGATGTTTCATGATTGTTGTGTCTACGACTTCATAGACAATGTTGACGTATTCTTCAAAAGCGTGGGTAGTCGTCATGGAAGTGAAAGCCAGGAAATGGACCAGCCAGACTATGACAGTGTGGCGTCCGATGAGGACACGGACACTGATTTACGAGTGAGCAAAGCAGACCGAGCTAAGGTAGACCTGTAAAGCACGAGGAACTTTGTCATGTGCCATTCTTGCCATCACAGCGTCGATACGCACATGTCGGCTCTCCACTTCTTTTCTCCTCAGAGTCTGGACTCTGATCTGTCCGATGGACCGATTTCTGTGCAGGAGTTCCTGGAGGTGAAAAATGCGCTTTCAGCCTCGGAAGCCAAAATTCAGGAACTGATGAAGACCAACAGTAATCTGAGTGAGGAGCTGAGATTGATGCAGAAAAAGGTACCAGAGATTCAGCCGTGAGCGCTGAAGGCCCTGGTCAAAGCAGCATTTCTGCTCCTAAACCGAGCAAGACTGTCTAACCCCTACACCTGCACCTCTTCTCGCACACGAGGGGGCAAAATTGACAAGGATTATGATTCTTAAAATTCTCTGGAATGCTGATGTCAAAATAATACTGAAATAACCACTGTAAGTGTTCAGATAACCAGCATGACCTTGGCCCTCTAAACCATTGGAAAAGACGTACAGTTTTAGAGACGTGAAACCGAAACATACTGACGGTTTGGCATTCGAATGCAGATGATTAGTTGGCATGCTAACCTCCCTAACCACAAACCTTATTTAGAAGTTGGCTCTGGCATCAGCATGACTCATTTTAATTGGCTGTGATCTATATGTATGTGCATAATACATGGGTTTCCAGAATGCAAATCAGAATACAATACAAATGATTATGAATTGAATTTTGAGCCTTTACTGTCATTTCGGTGTGACAATATCAGTACTCTTGCACATTGACAAATCCAAGATGATAAATTATAATTCAGTTGGAGAGAATTTGCTCCCATTCACTGAAGTGTTTAATATAGACTTGCATAAATCAACTGTAACTGTTTAGTAATATTTTAAAATGAGGGCAGTCCCTAAATGGCCCTGCATTTAAACAAGTTACAATTTTGGCCTTTCTGTTACATTTCTCATTTAATTCTAGTCGAAAGTGGTGATTAGTGTACTTCAGAGATTTGGTTATGGATGATTTTGACTGTTCAGTCCTCTCATAAAATAACATGTTACTAGTTTCGTTGTGTTGTTTGGCTTCTTGCTTAAAATGTTTTGTGAGTTGAAAGTGGTTTTGGATTACATGTATTCCCCATTTGAAATGATTGTGATTTGAAAATTTAGTCCATTGTGACATTTGTGGGATAAAACTGTGTGGCTTTGCATTCGATGCACATCTGACTGGGTAAAAATAGAGATGGCCAGAATCATATTATCATGAGTGACGTCTTTAGGCTCTTTTGTTATGCTCTGCATTTCCTTTCTGATCCTAGCCAACGTGTCTGCTCGAGCTCTTTGGCTTCTCTCTAAGCTGCAGAGTGAATCTCTGTTTCTCGATCCCTGTAGATTCTTAGGCATGCCTAACTTGCGCTTGTTCTGTGAGCATGTCTAGACATTGCATCTGCCTGTGCCTGCATGCTAAACTAGACTTTTTGCTGTTGAGAAGTTTGGATTTATTGAGCAACTCCATATAATGGTTTTCTCAAAGTTCCCCATAAGATTAGAATAATTTGTCATCATAATCTTTCTTAATTACAATAGTTAATTATTTTTATAAGATCTAAATAAATGTCTTGTTTCGTAGAACATTTTCATTTGGTTTTAATATATATAAAAATATACTTTTTTTTTTTGTTATTTAAATTGAACATTTATTTAAATTTGTAAATGGATTTTAATTACGCCTGCAGTTTCATACAGCAGAAATCATTTGATATTATGCTAATTAGCATTAATTAGTGCTGTCAAACGATTAATCGCGATTAATCCAAAATAAAAGTTTTTGTTTACATAATATATGTATGTGTACTGTGTATATTTATTATGTATATATAAATATATACACACACACACACAGCAAATATTTTGAAAATATTTACATGTATATAATTATATTCATAAAATTTATATATATATATATATAACATATTTGTCTTAAATACATGCATGTGTGTGTATTTATATATACATAATAAATATACACAGTACAGACACATACTATGTAAACAAAACCTTTTATTTTGGATGCGATTAATTGCGATTAATCGTTTGACAGCACTAGTATTAATTATATTGATTTCTCATAGTCCAGATTTGAAAGCTATTCCATCAAACTAAATAGTAGAAAATATGATGTGGCTAATTTTTTTGTAATATTGGATCTCATTCACTAAGAATGTGCATACATACATTTGTGCATAAAATCTGAATAGAAATATTTTCATGAACTAATCATGAGTCACACAAAAAAACTGAAACCACACATACACAAAATGGCACATACTCTGGGTGGCCTTACATTCGTGTTAAGATTAAAATGAATATATAAATATTTTTCAAATACAATGGAGCTGTGAGGTTTCTCTGAATAGCAACTCTGATATGAATTAAGAGAACATTTTTCATGAAAAGTTCTAGTGTAATCTACGCAATTATTAGTGAATTTTATTTATAAAATGGAAAAGGCAAAGACTGATTGAATCTTTTTTTTTTCGTGGCTAATATAAAAATTCTGTGGGCCTGCAGCGGTCCTGCAGTGTTTGAACTGAGTGAATTAAGAGAACATTTTTCATGAAAAGTTCTAGTGTAATCTACGCAATTATTAGTGAATTTTATTTATAAAATGGAAAAGGCAAAGACTGATTGAATCTTTTTTTTTTTCGTGGCTAATATAAAAATTCTGTGGGCCTGCAGCGGTCCTGCAGTGTTTGAACTGAACATCATTTATTTCTCGACTGACAGTTTTTCCTGCAAGCTCTGCTTTGCTACAGTTTCTGCTTTTCTCTGCGTTTCTCTGGCTTACTCGTGTTTCTCTTCAGCTGCAGTCTCTGCAAAGCGAGAACAGCTCTCTCAGGCGGCAGGTGTCCACTCAACAGCCCTATCAGGCCCCCGGCAGCCCTGACCACCCCAATCCCTCCAGCCCCTCCTCCTCTTCCTCCTCCTCTGCCCTGAAACGCCACCTGTCTGCACGGGCGAGCCGCCCCATGTCTATGTATGAAACCGGCTCTGGTCTGAAGCCCTTTCTCCCCAAGGGAGAGACCCCTTATCCTGAGGAGACCTTCCCCACCCTGCAACCCTTCCCAACCTATGTAAGTAAAAACCTGCCTCTCGCCTTCTCTCCTTCTTTTTCTTCAGCTTGCTTTTCAAATGTTGCAGCATGCGGATGGTACATTTCCAATTCTCTGCGCTTTATGAGAGTTTCCAAAATACACGTTTTGGACTACTCCACGTATTACTTCACTTTGCATCCTGTTAACTCGCATAGCAGCTATTTCACCATATTTTCTGTTTCACGTGTCAGTTGGGAGTTACAAAATATGTCTTTATGACCAACTCAATGCATAAGTCACACAATCTCATTTTCATTGCTTTATGTAACTTGGTTTGTACGTAGAATTTAGATTTTTCATTTCAAGCTCTAAGGAAAAGGTGCACTAAGCAATTTTATGACAGTATGACCGATAATGTTGTACCAGGGTTTACTGAGAAAAGTGAGTAATTGAATATGCTTCAAGTCAGTGTACATCATTTAAAACCTATTTTAAGTATTAAACATTTATTTTGGGATACAACATTTTCACAGTGGAAAAAGTTACTTTAAAAAAAAAAATGTTTTGTTTGTTTTAAACCATAAAAATATCTTTTGTACATGTCACGGTTACTCTAGCTCACAAAATTCAGTATCGTCTTGATGTAAAATGCCCAGTATTTTATTTCAATTGTCTTTTTACAGTGTAAGTTCCTATTTCATTTCCTTTTTTTTACTGACCTTTTGAGTGTTGATATTAAAAATGTTTTAACCCTATGGCTTTGCATCACTTTTACTGAATTTGAATGATACTGATTATTTTCCAATGCATGTAAATGTTGCAGCTATTCAAACTTTATTCATCAGTCATTATTATTTAACATTGGATTTGTGCTGGGTTCTATAAAACTATTGCTTCATGATTGTTCATAATTCATAGCTAATATTAGTTTATAATGTATTGGTATACACTACCAGTCAGAAGTTTGGGGTCAGTAATATTATTATGATTTAAAAAAAAAAGAAATGAATGCTTAATAGTGATTATTAATATGAATAATTATTAATAATATTGATAAAGAGTGCATTAAATTCATCAAATTAGACAATACATTTATTTTTAATATTACAAAAAAAATTCCCTTTCGAATAAATGCTGTTCTTTTTAACTTTCTGGTCATCATTGAATATTGAAAACAAATGTATCGTGGTTTCCACAAAAATATTAGGCATAACAACTGATTTCAACATATAGTTGAACATATGATAATAATAATATATGTTTCTTGAGCAGAAAATCAGCATATAAGAATCATTTCTGAAGGATCTTGTGGCTGCTGAAAATTCAGCTTTGCCATCACAGGAATAAAATGCATTACACATTTGTATTCTAGGAGAAAACCGTTATTTTCAATTGTAGTAATATTTCACAATATTACCATTTTACTGCATTTTTGATCAAATAAATGCAGCCTTGGTGAACATAAGACATCTCTTTCAAAAACATTAAAAACTCTTGCCAACCCCAAACATTTAAACTTGTGTATGAATTAATATTAACTTAGCTCATTGTAAGTTTAAGTTTGTACATTAATGGTAAAGAATTGAACCTTATTGTAAAGTGTTACCAAATTATTACTATTGACTGACTGACTATTTTGTTAGATTGTTACTGTTGATAACATCATGCCATCTTACAGAAGTCAAAATTACTCCAGCCCAGGCTCTCCATTATGGCCAAGTATTAAAAATATTGTGCTTTTTTTTTTTCCTCTTTCATTCTTAAGTTTTATTTGCACCCCTTTTTAGATGGGAAAGGGTGTGTATGTGGCCACCTCCTCTTCGCCATCTTACAGAAGTCAAAATTACTCTATCACCTTGTTCTCCAGCCCAGGCTCTCCATTATGGCCAAGTATTAAAAATATATATATATTTTTTTTTCCTCTTTCATTCTTAAGTTTTATTTGCACCCCTTTTTAGATGGGAAAGGGTGTGTATGTGGCCACCTCCTCTTCCCTCCCCTCCTCATCCTCTCCGTCCTGTTAGCGGGATGAGAGTACACAAAGGGTTAAGTACGTTCCTCACGGGACCAGACGGAAGCAGCCGGAACCCTTCACCTCCTCTCCACCCTCCTTCACAAACTCCTCCTCAACTCCCATCCATCCCTTTTCCTCTTATACCTGTTGTGCTCCACGCTTCTCCATGCATGAACGGCCCCTCCACCAACCCTCCGGGGGCTACTGTTTTCAACTAATGCATATTTCTGTTTTCATCATCACCATCATCCTCATAGATAGCACATGCATTTCATGGCTTGTGTCTTCATTCCCAGGGTCCACTGCTCAGGGCTTGTCTACTGCTGCTGCTCACACATCTGTTCAGGATGTCTCGTAAATGCAATTGTGAAATTAATATGTAAATGAGCTGGATAAGCTTGTTTATATGTGTGTGTGTGCGCGCACGCGTGCATACAAATTGCAGTTATTTTTAAATTGGTGTTTCTGTTGTCACTGAGTGTGTTTGGGCATTTTGGGTCCTGTTTATGGGTGTTTAGCACTTTTCACAAAAAGAGCCACGTTTTATCTGTAAATATTTAGTATGAAATTTTTTTTTTTAATGCATCGATCTGACAGTTTAAGTCAATTAATCAGTCAGTTTATTTCTTTTTTTAAACTGTTTTTGAATACACTATACCATTCATCTACCGTTCAAAAGTTTGGGATTGGTCTTTGTTTGCATTTTGGGTCCTGTTTATGGGTGTTTAGCACTTTTCACAAAAAGAGCCACGTTTTATCTGTAAATATTTAGTATGAATTTTTTTTTTAATGCATCGATCTGACAGTTTAAGTCAATTAATCAGTCAGTTTATTTCTTTTTTTAAACTGTTTTTGAATACACTATACCATTCATCTACCGTTCAAAAGTTTGGGATTGGTCTTTGTTTTTATTTTATTTTATTTTTTTAAAGTCTCTTATGCTCACTAAGGCTATTTATTTGATCACAAATGCTGTAATATTGTGAAATATTACAGCTGGATATTTATGGTTGGTGAGGGGCCGTTCATGCATGGAGATGCGTGGAGCACAACTGGTGGATATTGTTAATATATATATTAAATATCACAATATTATATATTGTGGATATATATTAATATATATTGTTGCTCTTTTGTTAGTTTTGACTGCTTTTATTGTCCTCATTTGTCAGTCGCTTTGGATAAAAGCGTCTGCTAAATGACTAAATGTAAATGTAAATATTACAATACAAAATAAGTATTTTCTATTTTAATGTTATTTTTTTTCTGTGATGCTAAGCTGGATTTTCAGCATCATCAGTGTCACATGATCCTTCAGAAATAATTCTAATATGCTGATTTGCTGCTCAAGAAATATAATAATAATAATAATAATAATATATATATTAAATATCACAATATTATATATTGTGGATATATATTAATATATATTGTTGCTCTTTTGTTAGTTTTGACTGCTTTTATTGTCCTCATTTGTCAGTCGCTTTGGATAAAAGCGTCTGCTAAATGACTAAATGTAAATGTAAATATTACAATACAAAATAAGTATTTTCTATTTTAATGTTATTTTTTTTCTGTGATGCTAAGCTGGATTTTCAGCATCATCAGTGTCACGTGATCCTTCAGAAATAATTCTAATATGCTGATTTGCTGCTCAAGAAATATAATAATAATAATAATAATGTCATTATTATTATTATTATTGTTGGAAGCATTTAAGATCAATATTTTTGTGGACACTGATGCATTTGTTTTTTCAGGATTCTTTGATTAATCGGAATTTCAAAAGATCAGCATTCATTTGAAATCGAAATCTTCTAACATTAGAAATGTCTGTACAATCACTTTTGATCAATTTAATGCATCCCTGCTAAACAGGTCAAATCATATTGACCCCAAACTTTTGAACGGTAGTGTATATCCTCACTTGAAGACATTTGAGAATCTGAATTTTTTAGAGCTGAGAATGTTCATAAGAATATAATCTACAGTTCAATACACTGGGCATTAATATAATCGATTATTAAATTGTACAGATTTTTTTGTTTTTTTTTGTTAGATCATTACATCACAAAGCATTGGTGCATTTTTACATCTCTACAAGGAGATGTGTTTAGAGCAGATGCATAAGAGTGTGTTCAGTGGAACAATCATTTGATTATTCCACATTATATGGCGGTTCTCCAAGCATCATGACCGGTGCTGCCCTGATAACAAATTGATACAATGCTCCGTTAATATTCCAGCTCAGAGCGCTGCTGGCATCTGACCCCATTACCTTATTATCCTTGAGCACAGTGAATCATGCTTCAGTGAGACTGTCAAATATCTTTACTGTAAATGCTTTACTGCACTGTGAAGGAAAACACTGATCAGAGCCATGACCTACATTCAGTTGTAACCCTGAGTTTACACAAGGACACACAAGTTGTTTAACAGCTAATTTACTTGAGTTTTTGCATCCACTGGTCATAGCTTCAAAACAAAGATGACCTATCCACTGGACTTAAAAGTACATTCAAGGAACGGTACACACTGTTTTAAAAGTTTGGGCTTGGTAAGATTTTAAAAGCAGCTATTACGATGTTTTGCCGATTTCTGTTTAAAAATATTTCAAATGTAATCTATTCCTGTGATGGCAAAACTGAATTTTCAGCATCATTACTCCAGTCCTCAGTGTCACATGATCCTTCAGAAATCCTTCTAATACGTGACCCTGAAGCACAAAACCAGTCTTAAGTCGCTGGGGTATATTTGTAGCAATAGCCAAAAATACATTGTATCGGGTCAAAATTATAGATTTTTCTCAGTGTATTACAAAGGTGCAAAACAGATTTCAGTACTTCAATAGGTTGGTATATTAACATTATATCAGTGAAGGAAATTACAGTATTTAACTGTAAATGTAAGTTAAAACCTAAAACGTTGCTACCTTATTTTTTAACGGTAAAATTCTGGCAACCACAGCTGCCGTTTTTTTGTTGTTGTTTTTTTTAACAGTGTATGCTGATTTGATGCCCAAGAAACAGTTCTGAAAATATTTATGCTGCTTATTATTTTTATGGAAACTGATAGTTTAATTTTATGATTTTGATGAATCGAAAGTTCAAATGAACAGCATTTATTTGAAATATATCGTTTTTGTAACAATGTGAAAGTCTTTAATGTGACTTTTGATCAATTGAATACGTCCTTGCGGTATTAATTTCTTAAGAAGAAAAATCGTACAATCCCTAAACTCTAGAACAGTGGTGTGTATATACTTTTTTTTTTGTACGTGTGTGTGTGTGTTTACTGGTAGTCAAACTGTGACCGTGGCATTGTTAGTTCTATGTTAGATATCCAAAGCATAATGTATAACAGTGTCCAGCCATATTGATCTTTTCAAACAGAGGCAAATGGAGAAAAATAATAAAGTGTAAAGAATGAGGCTCAAATTGTTATTGGCATCTTTAGCGCTCTGTTAAATATGTTAGAGATAGGCTAGAAGTGCATGTACAAAACTTGAGCACAAATTTAAGACTTGACAAACTTATTTGTTTGCTCATCTCAGGTTTTCACACCTTGTGCTTTTCAAAGTATATTGCCTGAAATATCTAATGCTAAGAGCTTGTTATACTTGACTGACCATTCCAATAATGCAGACTTTTGAATGTAATTAGTTTAATTTCATATGAACTACCAGACATATTGATCATCGCCGATTTCATTGCGTGCCACCTGTTCTTTTACTGTATCCTTTCCTGTCTCTTCAGGCCTCCAAATTTGACAAGCAGAGCAGTGTGTCTGATGGTGACTATGACAACACGGTTAACGAATCTGATCTGGATGACTCTGGGTATGTGTCCAGTTTCCTTTTTATGACCTGAAATAACTCGTGTCTCAAATCCTGCTGGCAAACAAAACCAGCCTTTTTTCCCCTCTGAAGATAAGAGCTGCCAGTCATCTACTTTTAGCCAAGTAAAGTGAGGAAACGCACTAATGATGCTCATTATTACGTCCTCCCTCCTGGCAGCTTTGGCCGAAGATGTCGTCTGCGCAGCAGCGGCTGGATGGGAGAGAGCGGCTCTATACCTGAGCTGGATGATCACGAGAGTGAGCCTGACCCCAGTCTGCCCAGCACTGACGACGTCATCCGTAAAACTGAGCAGATCACCAAGAACATCCAGGAACTGCTGAGGGCTGCGCAGGAGAACAAGCATGAGAGGTGAGAGGACGTCAATGTCAGCATCACCCATCTCCTATTTCTTCCATCATCATATATGGCAGCAAAAAAATCTGATGTCATTGAATTCCCTTCTTCCTTTTGTGAACTTTTTTAAAATGTATTTAACAATTTCACATGTTAATTGTTGGCACATTTCATGAGTAGGTTACAAATGAAGGGATAGTCCACCAAACAGTTGTAAGTCAATGGGACAAAAGTTACAATGAAGCGAAACTGTTTGGTCACCAACATTTTTTATGTTCTGTAAAAGAAATAGTCATACAGGGTTTGGAATGACATGAAGGTGATGAGAGAATTAACATTTTTTTTGGTGGACTATGCCTTTAAATCATTAGAGACCAATCAATGTTTTTAGAAATCAATGTTTTTAGGTGTGAGAATTTTTTTATATTTCAAATTAAATCTAACATAATACCAATACATACATGTATGTATATATATATATATATATATATATATATATATGTGTGTGTAAATATTTTGTTTTTATTCTTGTTTTCAATTTATTAAAAATGACAATCTAACACTACCATTCTCTATTCTTTTTTATATTCTATCTATTTGATTTATTTTTATTTATTAAAAAAAAAGACCCTCTTATACTAGCACTCTCTATTCTTTTGACTTTTCTTTTTATTAATTAAAAAAATTGACCCTCTAACACTAGCGTTCTCTATTCGTTTTCTATTATATCTACATGTTTTCTTTTTTTCTTTTTTTTTTTTACTTGCTGTGTTAACTGGGACTTATGTATTGTTGCTCTTTTGTTGGTTTGATTGCTTCTTTCGTCCTCATTTGTAAGTCGCTTTGGATAAAAGCGTCTGCTAAATGACTAAATGTAAATTTAACATTCAACATGCGTTCACTATAAATTCATTGTCCTTGCTAAATAAAGTTTTAAATTATTTTTAAAAAGTCTTACTGACCCCAAACGTTTGAATGGTATATATATCTGCGGATACAAGTGAGGCTTTTTGTACCCTATTCATGGAAAGTGCCTGTTTATGCAAATCACTTATTTCGCAACCGTTGAATCAGTTCCTCCATTCATAGCTTCTCCATTTTCTGTCTGTTCTCAATTGTCCGTGTTCATCATTTGGGGTCTGTCCTGTCGGGGGCCATGCTCTGTTTGGGTCCCGATCTGTCTGTTTCCCCACCAGTGCACCATGTGAGCAGAGGGAGAGTGTCCGCAGACTTAGACACAGTCTGGGTTGTTTCAGCACACTGGTGCCTTGGGCAGACAAGCCCCCGTCTCCCATGCAGTCCCTCGGCCTAAGAGCTCCCCACCCAGCCAACCCCAACAACCCTGCCTCCTGGTACTCCGGCCTCTGTCCCTGCCTCACAGGCACAGTGTCTATCTCTACCTCTCTCTTCATAACCTCATAACCCACTAATCTGAACATGAATGGAATAGGCATGATTGAAGTCTCGTGTCAGTTTGCATAGTCTTCTAAGCCTCACCTTTATTTGCAGGAACTCACGTTGGTGCACTTGGTTTCTCTTTTAGGAAAAGGCTTTGTACTGACATCCATCTAACTTTTGGCCTTTCTGTTTTGCGCTGGTTTGTATTTCATTGCAAAATAGTTATTTTAAAGGTATTTCTCAATTTGCTGAAATTATTTTACAAGATGTTTTACCCTCTTAAAAATGTATTAGCACTGAGGATGCATCATGTCTGCTGCACAACTAACGTTTCAAACAGATCTGCATGTTTTTTTTTTGTGTGTGTGTGGATTTTTGCACAGAAATTATAACACTTACCGCATTTACTGCAACACTTGTAAATAAATGTTATATTCCACACATTTTCTTAATCTATCTGTAATTTTTCGGTGAACTGTGATATGTCTGAGTGGAATAAAAATCACTACTATTCGACAAAAGGTATTTTTTTTTTATCTGTATACAGTACAATATTATGGACAAATTGTATTTTTTTCCATGATAGTGTAAATGTCCAGCTTTAAGGTCCATTCACACCAAGAACAATAACTATAGCGATAACTATATTAGAATCTATATTAGTGTGTGCTGTAGTTTTTTTTTATCTGCTCAAGCTTCTTAAAGCATTTCTGATTGGCCGTCAGTGGTTTTATCATTAATCGGCTCAAAAATTTAGTGAAAAAAAAAAATTGGTGTGAACAGGCCTTTAAAGCTTTACCTTCTGATTGCTCTGTTTATCTTCACTCTTCAAACTCTGATGTCTTTTTAATACAGTATCTATCATGTTCTCCTTCAATAGCTTTATACCCTGCGCAGAAAGAATACATGTGGCTGTGAATGAAATGGCTGCCCTGTTCCCCAAGGTGTGCACTTTCTCTCCACACTTCATAAATGCAATTAAAAAATCTGAATAATAATAATTACTTAATTATTTAATTTAAATAATATTTATTTTAATTTTGTTTCACTAAAATATTTTTGTACGTTTAAGTCTAGCTTAAAGGAATAGTTCACCCAATTCCATCATTAATTACTCACCCTCATGTCGTTCCAAACCCGTAAGACCTTCGTTCATCTTCGGAACACAAGTTAAGATATTTTTGATGAAATCCGAGAGCTTTCTGACCCTGCATAGACAGCAACACAACTACCACGTTCAAGACCCAAAAAGGTAGTAAGGATATCTTTAAAATAGTCCATGTGACACCAGGGGTTCAACCGTAATGTTATGAAGCTACGAGAATACTTTTTGTGCACCAAGAAAACAAAAATAAACGACTTTTAAATAATCGTCAATTTCTTCTCTTCTGTGTTAGACTTCGACTCACATTCACGAGTCCCACGATGCATGCGTGTGGTGCTGCTGACGCAGGATCCGGCGTTCTGACGTAGAACCCGGATGCGCTACGGATTGTTTGCCAAGAGAGGAATGCACACACGTACGCCGTGATACTCTCGTGAATTTTAAAGGCTATTTTAGTGATGTCCTTACTACCTTTCTGGGCCTTGAATGTGGTAGTTACCTTGCTGTCTATGGAGGGTCAGTAAGCTCTCGGATTTCATCAAAAAATATCTTAATTTATGTTCCAAAGATGAACGAAGGTCTTACGGGTTTGGAACGACATGAGGGTGAGTAATTAATGACAGAATTAATGTCCAAATACTTTCATGGAGCCATATGGACTAGTAAGCCAAGTTATGAACCACTATAACAATCATACTTTTGATAAAATATTATTTGTAAATTATTTATATATATATTTTTATTTAAATAAGCTGATTTTTAAAAAAAATTATAATTTTATATATATTTTATCACTCAATTTTTTTTATACATTTATGTGTCCAAATACCTTCGTGTAGTAGTTACCCAAGGATAATTATGCTGAACTATAAAATAGTCTTTCAAGTATTTTGTATATATTTGTTTCTGTATTTTCTCCTTTCCCAGAGACCACGCTCTGAGACGGTGAGGAGCTCTTTGCGATCGTTAACGTCCAGCGCAAACCGGCTGCAGAGTGAGTGTAAGAAAGCACCTCCTCTGGAGAGCAGCCCTGCAGCCGATGTGCAGTTGGTCACCCAGCAGGTCATCCAGTGCGCTTATGACATAGCCAAGGCTGCGAAGCAACTTGTTACCATAACCACCAAAGAGAACAACAACTGATCCTGCCTCCACCCATTTCCACCTGCAATGCAACCCTGGTATTATTTTATCAGTAATTATTAGGTATGTCACATGAGTTTTATTTTATTTTTTTTATCTAAGGTGTATTTGCATGTTTTTATTTTTAATTGAATGTGTCTGTTGTCAGTGTTGTTTGGTTTGAAGCCATAAGATAAAGCCTGAAATGCTCTCAAGGGTTGTGTAAGGATGTGTATATGTGTGGACCTGTGAAAGTGTATTTGACTAGATGGCAGTTGAGATGCTGTGGATTGAGAAGGATTTGAGCAGAAATGAATCCGCAATAGAGCAGCCAATCACGTACTAAATATTCAGTAAATGCCTGACTCTTTGCACTATTCTGAAAACTTTGACTGCTTTTACCTCTTCTCTTTTTTTGTTGTTGTCTGTGTTGTTTTTGAATTGTTAAAATCGAGCTTTTTTCAGTAATCTCAGTTAAATATATAATGTATAATAAATAAATTCTATTGTACAAAACGGCAGACAAGCCCCCGTCTCCCATGCAGTCCCTCGGCCTAAGAGCTCCCCACCCAGCCAACCCCAACAACCCTGCCTCCTGGTACTCCGGCCTCTGTCCCTGCCTCACAGGCACAGTGTCTATCTCTACCTCTCTCTTCATAACCTCATAACCCACTAATCTGAACATGAATGGAATAGGCATGATTGAAGTCTCGTGTCAGTTTGCATAGTCTTCTAAGCCTCACCTTTATTTGCAGGAACTCACGTTGGTGCACTTGGTTTCTCTTTTAGGAAAAGGCTTTGTACTGACATCCATCTAACTTTTGGCCTTTCTGTTTTGCGCTGGTTTGTATTTCATTGCAAAATAGTTATTTTAAAGGTATTTCTCAATTTGCTGAAATTATTTTACAAGATGTTTTACCCTCTTAAAAATGTATTAGCACTGAGGATGCATCATGTCTGCTGCACAACTAACGTTTCAAACAGATCTGCATGTTTTTTTTTTGTGTGTGTGTGGATTTTTGCACAGAAATTATAACACTTACCGCATTTACTGCAACACTTGTAAATAAATGTTATATTCCACACATTTTCTTAATCTATCTGTAATTTTTCGGTGAACTGTGATATGTCTGAGTGGAATAAAAATCACTACTATTCGACAAAAGGTATTTTTTTTTTTCTTCATAACCTCATAACCCACTAATCTGAACATGAATGGAATAGGCATGATTGAAGTCTCGTGTCAGTTTGCATAGTCTTCTAAGCCTCACCTTTATTTGCAGGAACTCACGTTGGTGCACTTGGTTTCTCTTTTAGGAAAAGGCTTTGTACTGACATCCATCTAACTTTTGGCCTTTCTGTTTTGCGCTGGTTTGTATTTCATTGCAAAATAGTTATTTTAAAGGTATTTCTCAATTTGCTGAAATTATTTTACAAGATGTTTTACCCTCTTAAAAATGTATTAGCACTGCGGATGCATCATGTCTGCTGCACAACTAACGTTTCAAACAGATCTGCATGGTTTTTTTTTGTGTGTGTGTGGATTTTTGCACAGAAATTATAACACTTACCGCATTTACTGCAACACTTGTAAATAAATGTTATATTCCACACATTTTCTTAATCTATCTGTAATTTTTCGGTGAACTGTGATATGTCTGAGTGGAATAAAAATCACTACTATTCGACAAAAGGTATTTTTTTTTATCTGTATACAGTACAATATTATGGACAAATTGTATTTTTTTCCATGATAGTGTAAATGTCCAGCTTTAAGGTCCATTCACACCAAGAACAATAACTATAGCGATATCTATATTAGTGTGTGCTGTAGTTTTTTTTTATCTGCTCAAGCTTCTTAAAGCATTTCTGATTGGCCGTCAGTGGTTTTATCATTAATCGGCTCAAAAATTGAGTGAAAAAAAAAAATTGGTGTGAACAGGCCTTTAAAGCTTTACCTTCTGATTGCTCTGTTTATCTTCACTCTTCAAACTCTGATGTCTTTTTAATACAGTATCTATCATGTTCTCCTTCAATAGCTTTATACCCTGCGCAGAAAGAATACATGTGGCTGTGAATGAAATGGCTGCCCTGTTCCCCAAGGTGTGCACTTTCTCTCCACACTTCATAAATGCAATTAAAAAATCTGAATAATAATAATTACTTAATTATTTAATTTAAATAATATTTATTTTAATTTTGTTTCACTAAAATATTTTTGTACGTTTAAGTCTAGCTTAAAGGAATAGTTCACCCAATTCCATCATTAATTACTCACCCTCATGTCGTTCCAAACCCGTAAGACCTTCGTTCATCTTCGGAACACAAGTTAAGATATTTTTGATGAAATCCGAGAGCTTTCTGACCCTGCATAGACAGCAACACAACTACCACGTTCAAGACCCAAAAAGGTAGTAAGGATATCTTTAAAATAGTCCATGTGACACCAGGGGTTCAACCGTAATGTTATGAAGCTACGAGAATACTTTTTGTGCACCAAGAAAACAAAAATAAACGACTTTTAAATAATCGTCAATTTCTTCTCTTCTGTGTTAGACTTCGACTCACATTCACGAGTCCCACGATGCATGCGTGTGGTGCTGCTGACGCAGGATCCGGCGTTCTGACGTAGAACCCGGATGCGCTACGGATTGTTTGCCAAGAGAGGAATGCACACACGTACGCCGTGATACTCTCGTGAATTTTAAAGGCTATTTTAGTGATGTCCTTACTACCTTTCTGGGCCTTGAATGTGGTAGTTACCTTGCTGTCTATGGAGGGTCAGTAAGCTCTCGGATTTCATCAAAAAATATCTTAATTTATGTTCCAAAGATGAACGAAGGTCTTACGGGTTTGGAACGACATGAGGGTGAGTAATTAATGACAGAATTAATGTCCAAATACTTTCATGGAGCCATATGGACTAGTAAGCCAAGTTATGAACCACTATAACAATCATACTTTTGATAAAATATTATTTGTAAATTATTTATATATATATTTTTATTTAAATAAGCTGATTTTTAAAAAAAATTATAATTTTATATATATTTTATCACTCAATTTTTTTTATACATTTATGTGTCCAAATACCTTCGTGTAGTAGTTACCCAAGGATAATTATGCTGAACTATAAAATAGTCTTTCAAGTATTTTGTATATATTTGTTTCTGTATTTTCTCCTTTCCCAGAGACCACGCTCTGAGACGGTGAGGAGCTCTTTGCGATCGTTAACGTCCAGCGCAAACCGGCTGCAGAGTGAGTGTAAGAAAGCACCTCCTCTGGAGAGCAGCCCTGCAGCCGATGTGCAGTTGGTCACCCAGCAGGTCATCCAGTGCGCTTATGACATAGCCAAGGCTGCGAAGCAACTTGTTACCATAACCACCAAAGAGAACAACAACTGATCCTGCCTCCACCCATTTCCACCTGCAATGCAACCCTGGTATTATTTTATCAGTAATTATTAGGTATGTCACATGAGTTTTATTTTATTTTTTTTATCTAAGGTGTATTTGCATGTTTTTATTTTTAATTGAATGTGTCTGTTGTCAGTGTTGTTTGGTTTGAAGCCATAAGATAAAGCCTGAAATGCTCTCAAGGGTTGTGTAAGGATGTGTATATGTGTGGACCTGTGAAAGTGTATTTGACTAGATGGCAGTTGAGATGCTGTGGATTGAGAAGGATTTGAGCAGAAATGAATCCGCAATAGAGCAGCCAATCACGTACTAAATATTCAGTAAATGCCTGACTCTTTGCACTATTCTGAAAACTTTGACTGCTTTTACCTCTTCTCTTTTTTTGTTGTTGTCTGTGTTGTTTTTGAATTATGTTAAAATCGAGCTTTTTTCAGTAATCTCAGTTAAATATATAATGTATAATAAATAAATTCTATTGTACAAAACATTCAGTTAATGAGGTCAGGTAGACCTAGTCTAGGTACAGATACAATAAACTTGTAATTATAAAGATGTCAAATTAAGTATGAACTCAAAAAGATTATATTTCATTTCATGCCCAAGGTAAATGCCTTTTTCTCGGTTAGATAAATCAGGTGGCTATAATTCCAATTTACAGTGTGCGTTAGGGGTCGACCAATTATCTCCGTTGATATTAAGCAATTTTATGGTTATCGGTATCGGGTCATTTTCAAAACTGATTTGCCGATAAAATTATTTAAAAGCATTTAAAGAGAGTTTTTGTCAGAGCCCTTATTATTCTTAATTTTGACATTAATTTAAATTTTTACACCAGACATATTGGTTATCTGTCTACTTGATCAGTAATAATGGATATCGGCATCGGCCCTGAAAATCGGTCGACGTCTAGTGTGCATTAAAAAAATAATTAAAGTGAGGAAATGTTAATTAACCTTAACCTCATATTTTATCAGTAATTTGGAGATCAAAGTACAGTATTTAATTACATTTTCTTTTTTTTTATACACTGCAGATGAACAATCTCCACCAGCAGATACTGATACTGTGTTTGTGATGGTTTAGATGTGTTTTTTTTTTTAGATAGTTCCTCATATTGTACATTCAGTTCAGTATTTTGGGCAGCTCTTAACGTCGCAGAACTTTTTATTTCCTCTCTAAGTATTTTAGTCTAGCCTGATCAGGTTAGTCTTAGCAAACAGTTTGTGCAGTGGACTGGTAGCTCCGTGTTAAAATTCCCCTTGTTTGAGTGTTTGTAGTTGTTTAGATGAACTGGCCTTCCACTCATTAATATTATTGCTATGCCTGTGGTTAAGATGAAAATGTGTTTATTTTTTAAATAAACTTAATTTATAATTTTGAGCTTCAATTGTTGCTCCAGTGTTTTTGTTAATATCAGAAACTGAGCCATATGAATAAAGTGAAAAATAAAAGACCTAAACCTCATCCCAAATTATTTCTACGTCTGCTTGTTTTTTTATGTTCATGTTTTTAAAACATTTTGTATGCCAAAATGCATTCTCTTAACTAGAGGTGGGTGATATTCCGGTAGAAGTTTGTCAACCGGTAGAGATTTTGGCCTATAGTCTCCATCACGGTTATTCGCTCGCGTGACGTTGCTGTGCTACGTGGTCACGAAAACTTTTGTTTGCACGCGTTTTTAAGCATTGCGGTTTAAAAACAAGTGATTTTAAGCCATTGAAAAGCAATCAGCAGCGAAAGAAAGTTGTTTTTTTTGCTGCTTTATAGGCCTTAACCGGTTAAATACACACACTTGTGTCAAAATGCCCATCTTTGTAAGTATCTTTGCAAATACAGTAATTTAGGTCTTAAGTGAAAACAAACAGCTGAGAAAGAAAACGTATGCAACAGCATATTGGATCTGGCAGCTCTTAAAGTGACAGCAGTCTAATATTCCTGCTGTTTGTCATTCATGTTAATCAAACAGAAGACTTATGATACTTCTATGGTATAAAATTTTTTGAAATCATTAAGACCTTATTTAAAGCAAAAATAACTATATTGTGATATATATTGTTACCGTGAAATAAAATTACTATATCGTGATATACGATTTTGGTCATATCGCCCACTCCTACCAAGTTTATTGTTAATTATTGCAAGTATGTCATGCATGTGTTTATCTTACCCAAAATGTTAAACATTGAGCCTTCCAAGCACTATCAAAACATTAAAGCAGGTCCACTCTGATCCGTCAATCTCTTGCCAGTTCAGTTCTCCACTAGAGGGCTTTAGCTGGTGAGGCAATATGGCTGACATGTTACATGGTAGAAGAAATTCAGATTTGGTTAAAGAAGTGCAAACCAAAATATTTGTGGATTATTGTGATGTTTTTATTTGTTTGTTTATTTTTGTTTGGACTCTCATTCTGACGCCACCCATTCACTGCAGAGGAGCCATTGCTGAACAAATCATGTAAAGTTTCTCCAAATCTGTAAGCACTCCTCTATATATGTTTATCCATCTATCTATATATATATTTTAGATGGCCTGAGGGTGAGCACAAATTTTCATTTTTAGGTGCACTATTCCTTTAACTATGATATAATTAGCATACCTACTGGCATTTTTAATCTTAAAACTGATAAGCACTATAACTGTTAAACACTATAAAATGTTTTTAAACTCCAAAGCGATGTGTCAGTCAAGAACACAAATGTAAACATAATTTAAAAAATCTCACTATAGTCAAGTGTTAATTATAATAGAAATCTACTCATCACATCTCTTTCTTGTATTGGTGACTGGGTGTTCCTTTTTTCATATTTATATTACTGCTTGCACACATTGCTGTCCAGTTTAAATTCTTAATTATAAATAAATGCAGTAGACAATAGATAACATTTTCTTTATTGAAAAACGTGTCAGCATTGAAATTCATCTATACAAATCAGTCAACATATAAAACCAGACCTACATGCAAACCTCAGCACTAGTGCAATGGAAATTTAAGATCGAGAACTTGCCTATACAATCATTTATCAAAGCCATAATGTAAATCATTAACATATACATATATATAGAAGCATCTCTGAGGGGGAACCTGGTTCTCATTTAAGCACAAAGTGGCTGAGATCAACATGGACATAGATATCCCCGATTCTGAATGAAAAACGGATGTGACACAAAGATTCTTCCTGTGAAGCACTGTCATGTCCATGCTGACCGGGGTCTGCTGTGAATCTGCCACGATGAAAAATAGATCAGTTATTATATTATAAAGCACTTAATATCCATGTCTTCGTTAACACTTTAATCTTCACTCACTCTCTCCTTGTAGCCTCGTCGAATCATTCTCTCTGTCTCAAGATTAAGCTCCTCCTCCTGCTGTCTAAGCCCCTCCCTCTCTTGTAGTAATGCAGCCGTAATGAACATAGGAGACTTCATCCCAACTTTTGAAAGATAATGTGTATATAATAAAGTTTTTGCACAAAAATTGATTTTCCATGACTATTTTCCACCCTCTCTCTGATTTCCAAATTAAATAGGCAATTTTTTTGCTGTTATGATCTTCATGCATATGAAATTATATTTAGCACTTACTGAGTGTTTGAAAGTCATATACTAGTGTATTCATGAGTCTGGGGACAATTTTTCTCGAAATTACTATATCTATACTACTTACCTCTCAAAAGATTAAGGACAATTTCTCATTATTTGACGCCTTTTAAAAAATGCAAAACTTTATAAAATTATTCTCATGAAGTATGTAAGTAAAGAGCACTGTTGAAGGGGTTTTAAGAAAACCATGGTTCAAGCATGTGACTACTGATCTGTTGTCCTTCAGCTTCAGGCATGCTGTGCACTGTCTCACCTCCCGCATGAGCCTCTCTCTGGCTCTCCTCTCTTTCTCCCACTCTGCCTCTCTCTTCTCCCAAACACGCTGAGCTTCCTCCCTGCAGGCGGCAAACAAAATCAGAGTATGAAATTGACTTCCAGTTACAAACACATTTTAAGTTCTTAACAAACATTCAGACTATACTCACCGATATAAAATATCAAACTCTGCCTCCCTCTCCCTCTCCAGCTGGAGCTGCTCCTCTATGACTCTCTTCATCCAGGCGGCGTCAGCGACAGCTCTCTCTCTCCTGGCTTTCTCCATTCTCTGCTCCTCCACTCCTCCCTCCAGCAGCGCTGCCAGGATCTTGCGGTCTGCCTCCTGGTGGACAGGTATTGCGGTCACTCAGTCAGGACAAATTATATTCAGCTTTGATGCAAAACTTAAGCTTTTTTGAGGTAACCTACCAGTTCTTCCTGCACCTGCTGTGCTCTCCTTTTCAGCTGAGCACGGTACTGACGAGTCAGGAAATGCCTGTGCAGGCAGAGAACAGTGGCTTTAGGCTACTGCAGAACAGTGTCAATTTAGTATTCTTTATATACGATTCTATTTGTATTAACATTTCAAATTAACATTTATATTTTTAGTTTTCATTTGAATTTTAGTTACATTTTTAGTAATTTTGTTATGTGCTTTCTTCTTCTTCTTTTTTAAAGACAAAAAGTTAATTTTTAAATTTCAGTTCATTTTTGTAATTCACTTTTTATTTCAGCAAGGTGCCAAGGCAACATCTAATTTTCATTTACTTGTTTTTCATCTAATATTTATATTGTATTTAAAATTTATTTAAATTAACATACATTTTTAACAGTTAGTTTTAGTTAACATTGTTGCAGAGGAAATAAATCCCTCAACTTGTCTAAATATTTTACCCAAATTCGGTTTTCCTCCTGCTTTCCTCCATCCTCTTCCTCTCATCCTCTAGCTTCTCAAGCTCCCAGCGTTGAGACATTAGAGCTTCCTGTTCCTGCTTAAGACGCTCAGCCTGGAAAAAGAACGAAATGAAATGCAAGCCTTACATTTGTTGCATCTATAGACCTTGAAAAGGTTTGTTTTCTTGAAACAAAATAAAAAAAAATGAACAAAAAAACAATATACACATTAACAAACACACAGAACTAAGTTTACTTGATCTTTATGGCATTTGTTTTTTGTCACATGGTTGTTGTTTGTGCATTACAAGTATAAGTCTATTTTACAGTAATTCCATACTTCCTGTTCCCGTAGCTGGAGCTCCTCCATCTGTTTATGGAGGTCTTCAGCTCGCTTCTTTTCCTCTTGTCTTCTCTTCTCCTCTTCTTCTTTCATTCTCTCCAGAGCCTCCCGTCTTGTCCTCTCATATTCATTCTCAAAATGCTGTTTCTCCTCCTGAGTTCTCTCATCAGCCTGAATGTTACAGAACAGTTACATTTCAATGCGATAACATGAAAGAACATTGGCCGTGTTAAACTAAAAAGTCAATTTCTAAAAAAAAAGAAAAAAGAAAGGAAATGTCCTTCTTCTCCAAGGACGCAGCTACTATTATTCTAACACAAAACTCAAGATGTTAATGTTAAATGACGCTCATCTGGGCAGCGCTCATGCATGAGCCAACATGGCAGCACTGGCATTTAACACCTCCTGTGAACGTCTCACCTGTTTTCTCTCCTGCTGTTGAACCTGCCACTGGCTCACAACGTGATCTTTGCACAACTCTGTCTCCACCTGTACGCACAAACATTTGAGACACTGAGATGTCGGATTAAACAACGCTCCAGAAGTGCTTGCGTGTGTTCGGAACTAAATCCCGAGCTCAGAGTAACAGATCAGTCATGGAAGAAACATCACATGCCCTATTAACTTACAGTCATGTCTGGTTCTTGATTAAAAAAAAAAAATCTTGGTGAATGTTCCAGCACTATTGACGGCATTAAGTCGATTACCATAGAAATTCTGACTCATCTCAAACGGAAAAATCTGTGTTAACAGTAAGGCACTTTCAGTTGCGGTAAACAGGACAAATATGCAGTTTGAGGGTTTTAAAAGCAGAAATGTGAAGCTCTTTTTTTTGCTTTCTTTCCAAATTCAAATGTTTGGGGACTGTACATTTTTGAATGGTTTTGAAAAGAGTCTCTTAAGCTCATCTAGGCTGCATTTAATTGATTCAATTAATAGTATAAAAACAGCAATATTCTGAAAATGGTTAAAAAATAACTTTTCTATTTCAAATTATTAAAATATTTTTGTTTTAAAATGGAATTTTTTGTTGTGATGGAACAGCTGCATTTTCTCCAGTCTTCAGTGTCACGTGATCCTTCAGAAAGGGAGTTCAAGAAACATTTCTTATTATTATCAATGCTGAACAGTTGTGTGCTTAATATTTTTATGAAAACCGTAATAAAAAAAGAGATCTTTTGTAATATTATGAATGTCTTTACTATCTCTTTGCTGCATCCTTGCTGATTCAAAGTATTTAATTCCTTTAAAGTGGAAATGAAGCAGTCAGTCAAGTTTACATTATTTAGGAAAATAATTTCCATTTTAATAAAAAAATATATAACAAACATGATTCATGTAACCATTTTAAAGAAAAAAGGTTGTTTTGTTATAGCTTTTGGAGCAGGGGTTGGTTCGCTCCGTTGGCCAGTGAAGTAATATAAGCATTTCTTTACATTTTGAACACACGCTTGTTTTGAAATGGAGGAAGACTAACTTTAAAGCACTGTTGTGTCCATAAGAAGTGTAATTGCCTATGCATTTGAGCCAATACGGCAATGGGACCGAACAGTATTAGGGGTTGAAGAAGTCGTGAACCTGCTGGTTTGGGGTAAAGTGCGGATCGGAAACAATACTCGTTTACGTGGATACTCCTCAACACTGTCATTCCGACGTGCTTTCGTGTGCATTTGCTGATGAAGGTGTGAAAGAAAGCTCAATTTGGTAGCCAACTCACTTGCTGTCCGAGCCCAGCTGTGGCTTTTTGTGTGTGTGCGGCGCCGCCGGCATGGACAGAAATGATCTATCACAACACCTGAGTACCGCATTTAAATCTCTTTCAGAAAAGGTCTATCACAGCGTGTAAATACCGCATTGAAATCTATTTCGTGCTGTCTCATGCTTGAATGGCTTAAAACACTTTAATATTTAAACTGACAAGGCTTAAAACACATGAGAATGATAAACTTTATTGAGGAAGCAGCACTGGTCCGATTGTTCAGATAGGTGATTAGTTAAATACTACGTCCTGTTAACAGCAGGAAAGCTGTTTGTATTCAAGCTAATATTCGCAGGTGAACATAAAATATGATACATACAACTGGTGAACCAGTCAGTGTAATGCATATGTCTTAATGGCAATCAGAGCAGACTGCGCTTGACAAAGGAGGGGACTTTGTTGAAAATGACGTGTTTGAGAGAGGCGGGGCATAGAGGACCTACAATAATGTACAGTATTTGAAAAATAATGTGTTTTTTGAACATTAAAGCATGTCAACATATTCTGTTACACCAAATACACAAAATAATGATCTTTAAAATAGCATCATATGACCCCTTTAAAAAAATCTTGCTGATCTCAAACTTACATACGGCCTCTTAATAATACTCATAACTAACTTACATGTTAAGTTTTCTGCTTGAGGTTCTTTTACTGATATATGACTGACCTTCCGCAGTTCTGGGTTGTTCTGCTTCCAGTGATCCCTCAGCAGCTCCTGTGCAAGCTAAAAAACAACAACAAATCAATCAGAAACTTTTAACTGTGTACCATAACATAATTTTAAGACAGGAGTTCATACTGTACATTGTTCCTCCTCTCTTCTCAGGTGGACCGGAGAGCATCTGTTTTTTCCACCACCTGTCTGGTCAGTGTGGCTCTGTCTGGACAAACATTTCTGAGCTCGGCCTCCAACTGGTCTCTCTCTTCCTGGAGCATTATCCTCAGATGCTCCCTGCGTTCCTGCAGTTTCCGCTGCTTCTCCTCCTTCATTTGCTCCCGCTGAAATGCTGACATACTAAAACGCCATGAAACAAAGTCTGTAACTTTGTTATAGATATATTGTCTTCAGCATCACCTTGGATGCAAAAGCCAGTTCACATAGAACGTATGCGTCTGAGAAACACAGCCATCTTTAGAATTTTGTCTTTAAACTCAGCTCTATAGTATCACTGTTGAAGAGTAATTAGCTGGTGAAGCTACATAATGGCTATATAGATAATATATAATTCTATATAAATCTATATATGAGATATGAGTAAAATTATATATGTATATGTACATAATTATACACTATCGGTCAAAGGTTTTTATGAACAATAAGATTTAAAAAAAAAAATTTTTTTTTAAAGAAGTCTCTTCTGCTCACCAAGCCTGCATTTATTTGATCCAAAATACAGCAAAAACAGTCAAACTTTGAAATATTTTTATTTAAAATAACTCTTTTCATTTTGAATATATTTGAAAATGTTATTCCTGTGATTTCAAAGCTGAATTTTTAGCATCATTACTCCAGTCACGTGATCCTTCAGAAATGATTCTAATATTCAGATTTGCTGCTCAAAAAATATTTATTATTATTATTATTATTATGCTGAAAACAGCGGAGTAGAATTTTTTCAGGTTTCTTTGATGAATAGAAATGTCAGAAGAACAGCATTTATCTGAAATACAAATCTTTTGTAACATTATAAATGTCTTTATCATCACTTTTGATCAATTTAAAGCATCCTTGCTAAATAAAAGTATTAATTTGTATAATCCCCCCCCCCAATTATACTGACTCCAAGCTTTTGAATGGTATAGTGTTTAAATGTTACAAAAGTTTTTTTGTTTTTTTTTTCAGATAAATGCTGATCTTTGGATCTTTCTATTCATCAAAGAATACTGAAAAAATTTACTCAACTGTTTTAAATATTGATGATAATAATAATAATGTTTCTTAAACAGCAAATCAGCATATTAGAAGGATTTCTGAAGGATCATGTGACACTGAGGACTGGAGTAATGATGCTGAAAATCTAGATTTGATCACAGGAATAAATGACATTTTAAAATATATTCAAATAGAAAACGGTTCTTTTACAAATATTTCACAATATTACTGCATTTGCTGTATTTTGGATCAAATAAATGCAGGCTTGGTGAGCAGAAGAGAATACTTTTAAAAACATTAAAAATCGTACTTTCCAAAAACGTTTGACTGGTAACGTTAGTGTACATATAATCAGTGTTGGGGGTAATGCATTACAAGTAACGCGAGTTACGTAATCAGATTACTTTTTTCAAGTAACTAGTAAAGTAACGCATTACTTTTTTAATTTACAAAAAATATCTGAGTTACTTTTTCAAATAAGTAACGCCAGTTACTTTGTTTTCCCATTTATTGACTGAGTTCTCTCTTCTGACGGCCATTATCAATCTCTCACTATTTTTTCCTCTTTTTGAAATTTGTGAAAACACTTAGTGGAGTTTTTCTTTTGCTATTTGAGGAAATGGGAACACAAAAAAATATAGATTTGATGTAATCTCCTTTTCACCGCTTTAGAAGTTTATCCAACTTTGACGACTTCTGCTTCTGAGAAACACAGAAATGTAAAAAGGGTCCATAAGCCTGGAAAAATCCAACTCGGGGGATGTGTTTCATGTGATAATAAAGCCATAAGCAGAGGCCTATAACCTGATAATATGATCAGTGTACTGGACACATTAGTTTTAGATTCCCTTAATTATTTTTTAACTTATATTTTATCTGTTTTAATGGTGGGAGTAATAAAAATACTTTCAGCATAAAATCAGATGAAGAAAAAAATAGCAGATTTAAGTTTATATATTATATAAAAAATATTAAAAAAACAAAACTTTTGACACAAGTAAAACAGCTCATAAAGCAAAGTTCATTTAAAGGCACAATATGTAAGATTTTTTTTAATTAAAATATCCAAAAACCACTAGAAGACTCCCATGATTCCACACTCACTCACGGCGTCTTTGGCCTTTGCCTCTTTGTTTATTTTGAATACGCGCCCTATAGCGGCGAAAATTACATATTGTGCCTTTTTTTTTTTGTAAAATACTTTTTTTTTTTTTTAATTAGACAGATTTTGTAATCATTTGTAATCACAAGATCCCCCACCGTCCCCCTTAATCTTTTTTTTTTTACAATTTGTCCACTGGTAATAACAGAGTAATACGCAGAGACCTATATCCTCCTCAGTGTACTGGACAAAGTAGTTTAAATTCCCTTAATTATTGAATTATAATTTATATAATTATAATATTATAATTATTTAATTTAATAACTTAATTTATTTAACTTTAATATTTCATCTGATTAATCTGATTTAATGGTGGAGGTAAAAATACTTTCAGCATAATGAAAAAATTGCAGATTTAAGTTTATATGGTTTATTGACGTTTTTTTTCTGTAGCAGAGAAATTATTTAATTTGGCTATTTATTGTGCAGTAACATTTTAACTACATTGTTTGTGAAGTGTAGGCACAGGAAATAATATATTATAAGGTTTGGCCCCGCCCCGTGCGATATGATTGGCTCCTCCTCATGAGTCTGCATATATTTACATAAGGGGGCGGAGCAAGGGGCGGCTCCGCTAGAAGGAGAAGGGAATCTAAATACTGTATAGTAAACGCTGTCTGTCTGTCTGTCTGTCTGTCTGTCTGTCCGGCCTGAGTTCCGGGTTCTGTCTTCATTGCTGCTGTGTTGTCCTCGTCTTATGTTGTAGGCAAAAAAGTCACTTTCGCCCACTTTAGGCAATCATGGCTCTTCTAATGGAGCACCAGTTCCGGCAACTTCCAGCCGACAAACAAGTGGAAACCCGGCCGTTTCTCGAGGCGGTGTCTCACCTTCCTCCTTTCTTCGGTAGGTTCTTCCGTCATCTCTCATAGATTGAGCTCAGATTTGAGCGTGGACTGTGCTGTCGTGAAACGGCTGGACGTTCAAATGATCTTTAAGACAATATTTTGAGGTTTTAAAGTTTTTAGTGTTCAGTGTGACTTGTTCAAGTCGTCAAAAAAGTATTTTATTATCTATTTCAATATGCAAATGATGAAATAGCTAGTGTTTGTTAGTTTGGATTCCCTCCCTCATAGATCACTTCAGAATGTCATTTTCAAAATGACTGAATTCGGAAACAAAGTGAAACAAAGTAACAGTGCATGTTTCTAGAAGAGGAGTTTTAAACTGATTCAGTTACATAATTACAAACATGTTGTTACAGAAATCAGTAGTCTGATATCATCTGATTTTCTGGGATATTGCAGCTCTATGATCAGGCAGGGGTGAGATTTTCCACTCCTGATCAAGATCTTCAGTGTTCTCCAGAAGTTGTTAGTAAAGTCTGACAAAGCCTAGCTGTCAAGCAGAAGCCATTGTTTGCTTTTGAGCACTAATCTTTTTTTGGCTCAAATTTCTTTTCACAAAGAAGGCCACAAACCTATTGCATGCATAATTTAATATGCTGCCCTCGATTTTGGAAGTTGAGAAAATTGATTAGCATGGTGTTGAGTTGCCCCGCTCTATTCATTGGTGGAATGGAACATCAGAACATCTTTGTTCGAAGCCTCATTTGGTATTAATATGAAAAATGCATTTAAAATGAATTTGCCACTTGAAACGCCAAGCCTGAGGTGCTCTTGATGTACTCTTGTATTTTTGCCAGCCGCCACTAAAAGGCTTCTTGTCTTGCCGTGGTTATAAAACGAACTGGATGTGATGAAGGAAGAACAAAATAAACCTTATAGTGACAATACAGAACTACAGTGGCGGTCAACAAGTTTGAAACGCATTAAAAACCCAAGATTTAAAATCTAATAATAAAAAAAAAGCTATTTTAGGATTTTCAAGAAATTTTAAATCTAAAATGGATATGAAATATTTTCGATTCTGGTCTATTTTAGGTCACTAATAAAATTGACCATGCTGAACAAAAGGCAAACTTGTGGTGTTTATTTGGTTATTTACTTAAATGTATTTAATACATTATTACAATTATTAAATTAAGTTTATTAAATCTTAGTATTCTCTAATGTAATAAACATTAAATTAGAAATAACAATCGTATGAAAAAAGAAAAAAAAGAAGCATTTTTACTAGTGATCTCTACTTTTGACTTTTGGACCCAACTTCTACAAGAATCTTCAGGTGGAACCCGTAGTTAAACTGATCTATGAATGATACAGGTGCTTGACCTCAATAGATGAACTTTGTATGGCAGGCTGTGATTGGAGACGTATTTATGATTGTGTGATGTCATAAGGTGATTGGGGACACTGGTTGTTGTGGATGCCGCTAACTCCCACAGAAAGACAATTAAGCTTCCCAGCTCTTGTTTAGCGTTCACACTTTAACACAAAAAGCCCTGTGTGGAGTACCAACACCAGAAAGAACAAGAGGGAGGGCTGGCATTGTTGGACGTGTGTGTGAATGTGTGTGTGTGTGTGTGTGTGTGTGTGTGTGTGTGTGTTTCAGTTATTATAAGGCATTCATTCACAGTAAAAATGCTGGAGTGTAGGCAGACTTTTTGTTTGCGTGTTTAGAGTCGCCTGTAACCAGAGATGCTCCTTTTGCTGATAGTACAAAATGCTGATGACCCAGATCTTTCCAATGGGCTGTGCTGGTTTGAACTCTACACTGTTGAACATATCACTTTTATGTTGGGAAATTCTACTCAGCTGCTACTCTCACTTGAGGAACACATGCTGTACATCACTTTCGAAGGCTTTTCTCATTCAGGCTTTTTTTTTTTGATTGAATGGGGCAAACAAACTTTGGTGCAATTGCTCTGTTTGTACGGTTCATCTGTGAGTAACCAAACAAGTGGACCGAGACCCACATTTTCAAGCTTCCAAATGAACTCTGGTGCGGTTTGATTGATATATGAACTAGTAATATGAACTCGTCCTGTTGCCCATTACAGTTCGGTTGTCGGTACAGGTGCCGGAACCGCAGACTCGGTGTGCTGTTTTGACTCCTTTACACATTTTATAAGCACTTTGTGAGTTATCAGCTGGTAAAAACACCATCATATGTACTCACAAACAACAAGTGCATTTAGCCCAGCATACAGTTTGCAAAATATACGTCATAAAAGCTGCCCAATCAGGTTGTGACTTCATCCTTTTTTTATATTTTTAGGTTTGGTTACAGTGAAAATTACAGTGAACACTAAGCGAACAAGGTCCAGACCATAAAACCTAGAGAAATGAACTACACGTGTAAACACACACTTAATTTATCAATATATTGACCGATATTAGATATTGTGCATATTCATTTCCTCTATTTTTACATTTATATTACATTTACCATCATTTTTATACTCACTAAAAGTTAATCCTTAGAAATTATCATGTAAGAACACTGTTAAATATAACCTTTTGAAAATCTCTAAATGAATACCCATTTTTCATATTGTACATTATAATGTTGTGATGCCTAAATTCACTTTAGGCATTTAAGACAATTGAGTTTTGTTGCCAGTGTTTTATTTTTCATTTGTTTAGGCAAAATAGTAAAGAATTTTATTATTGCCCATTTATTAATGCTCATGACATGAATTTAATCATCAGCTTATCCGGTATCAGGCAGAGTGTTAATATCGACACATCAATAGTTTTAAAATAGTAGTAATGAGGTTTGTAATCTAATTAGACCTGCAAATTAATTATCAAAGATACCATTTTTAGGAGTTGCACTCAAAATCTAATTTGCTCAATTTGAAAAGGCATGACACTTCTGCCAGTCTGTGTAACCCACACAAAGTCCATTTGAAGGGCATGTTTAGAGAGTTAGGAAGTGTGTACATGCAAACAACATACAGTAAATCATAATCAAACCAACTCTAATACAAAAATTGATAAAGCATATACAGTATTTATTGGTTGCAGAGACGGAAACATCAGTGATTCAGTGTGTTTCCATTTCCACAGGTGTTTATTTCATTATCAGACGCGCAATACATTTGGTCTCAGCGTGATAATGGGTGGTACTGAAACTTTAATGAACCGCATGGGTGCTTTCAGAAATCTGTCATGATCTCGAAGCACAGTTAATTATTCAGAGCTCTTTTTTAAAGGTGGGAATGTCAGAGTTCACACTAAGTTCTAAGAGATCAGAATTGGCAATACTTTTACCGTGTGTCTGCTACATTCCTGCAAATATTCTAGTATGTAAAAAGAGGGTTACCTCACAGCTCTGTGAAAGAACGTTGCATTCTCACATGTGTATAACATAATCTACTTTTCATGTGTACAGTAGGTTGCCAGGCAACATTTCAAATACGTGCAATAAGTGTTAATAATATATTCGCATGTATTCAAGTATTACTCGTCTGGTCTTTTTTTCTCCTCTTAGATTGCCTCGGCTCTGCGGTTTTTTCCCCCATCAAAGCTGATATCGTGGGTAACATCACTGTAAGTTCACCACGTGACATACACAGTTGAAGAGCACTGAACAGTATAACTTTTACAGTCATAGCTCCACCCACCTCTCTGCTTTTTCTCACAGAAAATCAAGGCTGTATATGACAGCAATCCTACCAGGTTTAAAACCCTGCAGCACATTTTGGAAGCAGAGAAGGAGATGCATGGAACCGAGTGGCCAAAAGTAGGAGCAACACTTGCCCTCATGTGGCTGAAAAGGCAAGGCTGGGCCTGAAATGTTTTTTTTATTTTAGAGAAGTGAAAGTAAAAAAACGGTTGCTTTTAAAATGTAAAGTTGCATAGCGAAAACATGGACTTTGAGACTTCCTGTAACTGTCTTTGTTAAAGAAATAGTTCAAGTAAAAATGAAAATTTGCTGACAATGTGCTCACCCTCAGGCCATCCAAGATGGAGATGAGTTTGTTTCATCATGGGAACAGAGAAATTTAGCATTACATCAGTTGCTCAATCCACTGCAGTGAATGGGTGCTGTCAGAATGAGAGTCCAAACAGCTGATAAAAACATCCACAAGTAACCCACATGACTTCAGTCCATCAGTTAATGTCTTGTGAAGTGAAAAGCTGTGTGTTTCTAATAAACAAATCCATCTTTTAGACTTCAGCTTTAAAGGGGTCATATGACGTTGCTAAAAAGAACATTATTTTGTGTATTTGGTGTAATGAAATGTGTTTATGCGGTTTAAGTAGGGATGTAACGATTCACTCAACTCACGATTCGATTCGATTCACGATTTTGATTTTACGATTCGATTCGATTCACGATTATTATAATTTTTTTTAACAAAATGAGATTTAAGACAAATTATAAATGAAATGTGTCCTTTTATTATTGCTTGGACAAAATGCTGCACATTTCTTTGTGAAATTGAAATATAATACTATAATAATATACTAATATAGCACTTGCATATTACTGCTCTTTTGTTGGTTTTGATTGCTTCTATTGTCCTCATTTGTAAATCACTTTGGATAAAAGTGTCTGCTAAATTACAAAATTTTTATATAATGTAAATGTAAATAACAAAACTAAATTGAAATTTTAAAACAAGCCCCAAATCAAATAAATAAGTAACACAAATAAAATAAATATCTTAATATAAACAAACTAAGGCTTTGTCTGTGCTCTTCCCTTTTAAAATTAGAGGCAACCACTGCATTTTAATCCTGATCCAAACAAAGATGCAGCACACATGCAACATGAGCAGTTTTTAATCTGAATTAGATTGTATAGTTTCGAAATTTGAAGCAAAAACAGAATGGTTTGACTTCAGTTTTGTGAAACTATAGATAAAAATATCTGCATGAAACCGAAACAGCAGACGAGCTGAACGAGATGCAGATTCACTCTCTGCCAGCAGGTGGCGCTTAAAGCGTTTCCTTGGTTTCTGCTGTAAACAAAGCAGCGCTGCACTTATGAGCTTTAATATGCATTATACAGAGGCAAGAGGAAAAGAACAAATGCCATCTAAACTTTTCTAAAGACAGTAAGATCCCCTCAGACATGCATTCATATAAACTCCTACACCTAAATGAATCGCGATTTGTTTAGCATCTCAACTGATTTGAATCGTCACATATTTGAATCGATTTTCAACCGGCTCGCAGTTAATCGTTACATCCCTAGGTTTTAGGTTCAAAAAACACATTATTTTCCACATAATGTACATTATTGTTTCTCCTCTATGCCCCGCCTTTCTGAAACACGTCGATTTTTACAAAGCTCATCGGTCTGACAGCGTGTGACAGAAATGTTACACCCCTCACCATACTGTGATTCCATCATACAGTCTGTGGCAGGGATCCTCAAATCTGGCCCACGAGATCCACTTTCCTGCAGAGTTTAGCTCTAACCCTAATCAAACACACCTGAGCATGCTAATCAATGTCTTCAGGATCATTAGAAAATCACAGGTAGGTGAGTTTGAGCAGGGTTGGAGCTAAACTCTGCAGCGCATTGGACCTCCAGGGTAAGATTTGAGGAACCCTGGTCTATGGTTTCCATGTGTTCGGCGCGACGAGGGAAATCCAATAACACCCATTACAAACGAGGCATTTGCTGCATCCAGTGGGGACATAATTACTGATTATAATGACTTATACTGTGTTTTTACACTTTGCGTTGCATATTGCGCCGCGTAAACATAAAACCATGTCTGCATTTGTGATCGGAGAAATTACAAACAATAAGC
>NW_015505409.1:2255820-2308307 GCF_001515645.1 Sinocyclocheilus grahami
TATACACCAAGAGCTTGTAACACTCCAAAGAGAAAGGAAAAATTTAAATTGCATCATATGACCCCTTTAAAGCATTGCTCTATCCAAAACATAGCTTTCTCCAGTGAAAAAGTCATTTAAACAGTCTAAAACAGTTTTGGCCAGAAGCTTGCTTGATGATGGATTTTTCTTACAAACACACAGCTCTTTACTTCGCAAGATGTTATTTGATGGACTGAGGATTACTTGTGGATTATTGTGATGTTTTCATCAGCTGTTTGGATTCTTCTGACGGCACCCATTCACTGAAGAGGATCCACTGGTGAACAAGTCATGTAGTGCTCAATTTCTCCAGATCTGTTCTGATGAAGAGACAAACTCATCTACATCTTGGATGGCCTGAGGGTGAGTGCATTTTCAGCAAATTTTCACTTTTGGGTGAACTATTCCTGTAAGGAATAGTAAATTCGGTTATCATTTACTTGCCCTTTAGTAACAAACTACATTTAAGATAAATGACATTTTTGGAACTTGACAACGTCTCTCCCTATTGAGTCTCATTCTGCAAAAACGAGCACCCAGAACATTCTGTGAAACTACTCTTTTTGTGAACGTGAATTTTTATTTACCCTTTAACTTAAACCTGTTTTCCTTGGGTTTTCTGTTAGGGGGCTACGCTTTATCCAGGTTCTTCTCCAGAGTCTAGTGGATGGGGATAAAGATGAAAACAACCCTAACCTCATCAGAGTCAACGTCTCCAAAGCGTATGAAATGGCATTGAAGAAGTATCATGGCTGGTTTGTCCAGAAGCTCTTTAAAGTAAGTTTCTTTAAAACAAAATGCATGCATATGTGTATGTATGTATTCAGAAGTTGTCTTAATGTAAGTTAAAAACAGTTTTTCGTCGTCTGAAAGTAAAATGAGTGAAATGTAAACATTTCTGATGACTGCAAAAACTTGGAAAAACCTATTGAGGTTTCCCTGACTTCATTTTTTCAGGCAGCACTATATGCCGCTCCATACAGATCAGATTTTCTCAAAGCTCTTTCTAAAGGGCGAGAGGTCAAGGAGGAAGAATGCTTGGACAAAATGCGGCAGTTCCTAGTAAACTTCACAGCTACTATTGACGCCATCTATGAAATGTACACCAAGATGAATGCAGAGCTGGACTACACTGTGTGATCTCACATTCACACACTTTAGACCTCATCCACTGCTGTCCCACTGGATCACTGTTGCCTCCCTGTAGACACCTCCTTAGTCTCCTCATTGGACCGTTCTTCTCTCCTACTGGATCCTGCATCTCCAGCAGTATACTGTTGTGTTTTCTCTTGGGGGACAATTAGGGTCCAAGCTGCTGAAGGCTTTGGTGGTTTTGGAAGGGAGGATGTCTGTTTGTGTTTGTTCTGCTCGTGTTGACCATTTGAATGCTTTGGCTTTTCTTTAGAAAAGTAGTGTTCTTAAAAAAGACAGTTTGTGAGTGTTTTATAACTTTAACTACTAATCATTTCTGTTTGATACATGTACTTTAAGTATGTGTATGGAATGGTTCTGTATGTGTTATATACTGCAAATGAGGGTTTTGATTTGACTTTTTTAATTATACCAAAACAAACGTCTGCAGACTCTCTAACCAAATATCTGACATTGACTGTACTGCTGTTAGTTTTTACTTCGGATTCTATTTTATGAGAAAAAATACTTGAATGTGACATAAAATATAAAGAAACCACTTCCTCAGAAGTGACAAAATGAAGCCACTATATTGAGTGGTGAAAGAGTAAATAGTAAAACGTCTATGATAATTTCTTAATAAAAATGTGTCTTTTAATAATTTATTTCTACAAGACTTCTTAAGACTCTTATTACATGGATGACTATGAATCTTCATAGACGTAATTGGTCTGGTGCTTTGTTTATGTAATGTAATGGATGAGTATTGTTGGTTTTAATTTGTCATTCCCAAAGGTTAATTTCATTCAAACTAACTGCTTTTTAGAAATAAATGTTAATTTATGGAAATGATTTGTTCTTTATTCCAGCTGCCTTGTGCTTCGTTTTATGACATTACAGACTTATTTCACTTTGCTTGGTCAGTAGGCAAACGCTGATGAACCACATCTCAGTTCTGTCGCAGGTTAACCACTATGCAACAACACTAATGCATTTCATAGGACAACATACAGTGCATTCTGAAGATGTTATTTTAACCAGTGGAGTTGACATCAATAAAAGCTCATTTATTTGAATGATTTTTGTCAAAGAGTGAATATCTCACTGGTGTAGAGGATGGACAAAACTGAAGCAGTACATCATGATGACCCTGTGACTGATGCCTTCACGTACTGTTTTGCTCTTCCACTGTAATTTTCTTTTATCGCAACGTGTCTTACAATAATCATAGTTATGTGTAGTCTCTTTAAAATATCATTCAAATCACAACCTTGTGTAAGTCAGGGTTTCTACAGACATGAACAAGTTAAACTGAAGGCTTTTTAATACCGCCTTATATGAAATTTAAGACCTAAACCTGTAATGGAAATACACATTTTATTACATACATATATGTAATTTTTAATTTGTTTAAATAAAAAAAGAAAACAAAATATCATTGCTGTAAATTATATTTATTACTACGATATACAGTTAACTTTTCACATCAGCAGACAATATTCCATACAAAATATCCCCGCAAAATAACTGCATCACTGAAATTTTTGGTGGAGTAAACTATTTATTCTGAAGCAATATTTTCATCAGTGTTCTATCAGCTTTTACGTACTTAACTCTGCATAGTTTTAACCTTTTTAAATGTATGCATCATCTTTCATGCCAAATTATTATAATTTATCAATACATTCAATACACACTATAGGGCTGCTACCAGTCAGATTAAATAATTTACACTGCAAATAGCAATAATTACAACTGCAATAAATAATGTTATGAGATTAATGTTTTAAATGCATTTATGAATATACAAATAAGAAATGTTGAGGGGAAAAATGCATACTTTTCAACAAACTTCACAACTAAACTACTGTAAGTCACTTAATGAGTGAGTCATTGAATCATTCATTCAACTGATTGAGTGTGTTATCATGCTAGACTTTTGTGGACAGCTGACTCCTAAAGTTTTTGATATTCTTCATATTCTGTGTGGTGGTCAGATAGAAATTAATATTTTCCAATAAGTTTAAACTGATTTTTTACCGTTTATGGGCATTTTTACCTATATAATACCACTTTTTCTAAAAGTGTGCATTATCTTTTGAGTCAAATTCTTACATTTAATCAGTGAATTACAATAATAAGACGTTTGGGCTGTTGCCAAGCAAATTAAATCAGTATTAAAAAAAAATTAAATCATCTTTGCAATCCAGACATAAACTGCATCTGAAGTGGCATTCATATGTATTTGCACACAGTTTAATGCAGAACATGAATGCATTTAACCTGCAGTTACAAATGCATAAATAATGTTTTGATATATTAAACATAAAAGGTTGAATACTGATATTTGAAATGATTTAAAAAATGAAAAGATACTTTAAATGTGAAATTAAAAGCGCCAGCAGGTGGCAGCAAGTCACTGTTAATAAGCGAGTCATTGCAATTGAACCGAATCATTTAAACGGTTGATTCATTCAGGAACAAAACGATGTTATGTTGCTCAAAGATACAAAACAGCGCTGTGGCTTTGTTTGGAATTATATTTGTTGGCGAAATAGTGCAAACACAGGCAATATGGTGTCTAAAATGTAAGTCTCTTAATAAAACTTCTAGTTTATTGAACTGTTGTAAAAAATCAATAGGCCTATCACATTTATATATGGTAATTTTTGGAGAAAAAGGCACTCTTCATGTGAAATTGATTAACTATATGAAATGGTATAAATATACAAATTTTCTGCCCCCATGTCTTGAATTTGTGATCATTCTGAACGTATTTTAGTATACTGAATCATGCAGTGAAAGAGCGCACTGTAAATGCGCAAGCGCACTAAGTAATTTTTTAATACATTTTATTTTTTTTATTAATAAACATTATTCAAATACAACTAGACTTCACGTAATGCGTGCACTCTGTAGGTGTTTTGAATGTTTCTTTTGCGTCGTGAGAATATTGAGCAAAATAGCTCACTTGTCATGGTGTTACATAACTATATAATGTTATGAATAAACTAAACATTTAGATTTTTTCCCTCAGATTGTTTCTTCTGAGTTTATGTGTGGACTGAATCATGCAGTGAAAGAGCGCACTGTAAATGCGCAAGCGCACTAAGTAATTTTTTAATACATTTTATTTTTTTTATTAATATACATTATTCAAATACAACTAGACTTCACGTAATGCGTGCACTCTGTAGGTGTTTTGAATGTTTCTTTTGCGTCGTGAGAATATTGAGCAAAATAGCTCACTTGTCATGGTGTTACATAACTATATAATGTTATGAATAAACTAAACATTTAGATTTTTTCCCTCAGATTGTTTCTTCTGAGTTTATGTGTGCCGTCATGCTCATTTGTTCTGAAGTCTCTCACAAAAAGACCTTGATACCAGAAATATACTATCCATTATCAATCGCTGTTTACATTGAATGTACGTACAATCTAAGAGCTAATAATTGTCCTTATATATTAGGAAAACTTTATATAAGACATTTTAAGAACCCGCGGACACCCTGGTAAGTTGTTTTTGCTGTGTACTTTCCTTTTGGCTGCGCTAAAAAGGCCTTTATATTTTATTCTGTTTTATTCCTCAAGTATAACCATACTTTTCCTCTATATGTAAATGCATATTAAGCCATCATATAACTGTGTGCTTAAAATCCAGATTTGAATCCGCAAATACATAACAAATAGCTACTTATAAATAAATAAAAGTCTTGGGGGCCACCCTGTTGAAAAAAACAGTATATGCTGGTTAGGTATGTTTTGATGCTGGGATGCTGGTTTAAGCTGGTCCTTTTGCTGGTTTATGCTGGTCATGTGCTGGCAAAGGACCAGCATAAACCAGCAAAGGACCAGCTTAAACCAGCAAAGGACCAGCATAAACCAGCAAAGGACCAGCTTAAACCAGCAAAGGACCAGCTTAAACCAGCAAAGGACCATCTTAAACCAGCAAAGGACCATCTTAAACCAGCATCCCAGCGTCAAAACATACCTAACCAGCATATGCTGGTTTTTTCAACAGGGAGGGGGTCTGTGGAAAATTTCTCGAAAAAAAAAAAAAGAGAAATACATTACAAATGCATTTTAAGTGTTAACTGATATTTGTTTAAGATGTTTAAAATATTCATACATATAAAATACATTTAACACTACTTAGTAACAATAGGCCTACACATGAATCTGAACTGAATTCAAAGAAGCGGGAAGTAAACAGATATACTGTAAAGTATTTATTTTGATAATAGTGTTTAATCATTTATATTGTCTTTATAATGTCACTAATACTGAAAACAAATATTATGAGTTGGCTAATATTATACACTGGACAGCTTCTTCAGGAGAACACCAGAGCGCGCCGTTCCCAACATTTTGCGTGTGAACGCACCACAACAAAAAAACGTAGCCATGCAAATTAGCCAAACCGGTCATACCTGTTATGATGAAAGACCAATATAATATGAGTGATATTACATATGATAATGTAAAGGTATCATATGTTTTATGTTCTCAAGGCTTTAAAAGAAAGAAACGTACTTTCTGCTAATATTACAGTTAGAATGTGAGTAGTTTGCGAAGTAGACGGTGAATATTTCGTTTGTCTACAAGGCTTTCGAAGTGAAACGGCTCAAGTTCATAAGTTAGACTGTGAGGATTTTGTTTGGTTGCGCTTGAGACGTACAATGACTCTGAATGAAGAGTTCCACACACACCCCTAAGTTAACGCTCATTTCCACAGGTTTCCATTCAGTGGGCGGTGGGAAATCAAAACGCTGCTTCTGCACTCCTTCTGTCCCATTATCGGTATGAAACACCCAGGAGGAACGATGAAGCCGTTTCCAAAGTTGACCTAAAGAGCTATACGGATCCTACCTGAAGAATAAATGGACGAATCTGACCTCATAAACGGAATAACTACTGTTTCTACGTCTAAGAAGAAACGTCTAGCTGTACATTTGTTTTTACAGGTGAGCAACTTTTCCAATCCATGACTTGTGATACAGTTTTATAACTGTGTTGTGGGAATGTTGGGAGATTTAAAATCCTCATGAAACCCTTTAGAACAGTTTAAAAGAGCTTAGAACCATTTAGAAATGAAAAAGTAACAACTTCTGATTATTTCCTACTAGTCATATTTATGTCTGTATCAACATGGAACCTGTTTGTCATGCACAGATCTGTTAATCAAGCTTTTTGCTTTTTGCTTCTCAAAGTTAAAAGTTTTATGAGCTGAGAACTGTAGTTGAACTGTCAAAAGAACCAGCACTGAGTGTTCATTTTTCCCACAATTTCATTTTTAGTTAGATCCCAGCGGTTTGGCTCTTTGGAGACCTTATGACATGGAAAAGGAAGCGTAGATCTTCCTCTGGGAGCATGGAGATGGAGGAGTCTGTCATTGCACCAAAGTATCCGTTAAGGGAAAAATTGGTTAAATTTGTGTTTTAATACATTTGAATCCTCTTATATGATTCTTAATTTCTTTCTTTTTGAATTGCTGGCCTTGCTTTCACACATTTAATATTTGTTCACCTCTCTGTAGTGGTACTTATCATACGGTGTTAAGAATTACATTATGTATGTTTACATATGTTTATTCAGATACTGGATTAGGATTGAAATTCATACACATAATTAAAATCAAACCCAATCCAAGGTACAATGCAGGTTCACAACAACAGTACCAGGCTGTCAAAATCAGTTCAGAACACATGTAACAAATTAAAACTGAAATCCAAGACTATTAGAGGATGGGGCAGAAAACAATGAACTAGGATAGACAAATCCACAGTACACAAATGAACTCTCAGAGCTGCATGCCATGTTGGCTGACAGGATTTCACAATGTGCTTACTTGTTTACCTAAACAGCAAATACAAACCAGGTGTAAATGACTGAATGGTTTCAGAAGCCGTCAGCAGACATGGATCTTACAACGTGTTTCTTGCCGAGTTCGTTTGACAGTTGTCTTCTGTAAAGGCTGGTATTGTTTTTCCCCCCTCCAGGTCTGTTTGTGTCCCTGCAGACCTCCTGACACTTTCCAGCTCCCCGGAGGAGTAATTTGGCATTGAGGAAGTGCACATAGCATACAAAGAAATGACTGAAGTAAGTAGCCTATGTGTTTCTACTTAATTATGTCCAAGCCTGACTTCAAATTTTCCTCAAGCGTCATTGCAGTGCAAAAGTGTCTTGCAAAATTGTTTAAGGCTTTCAGAAGGTCAGAAATGCTTTTGATTAACAGCCCAAAGTTACAGCAGATGTTTGGTAAGCGTCCTCATTGGCGATGCCAACTCTTACGTATGCATACAACGTAAGAAAGAAGAAAAAGCCATCGGTCTGATTGCAGTCAGTGTCTTGAAAATGTCTTTAAGCTGTTACATCCAACTCGTTCTTGACTGCAATTTAAAGGTGGTCATACACAAAATGTATTAATAAAATAGAACATTTTATTAAAACGATTCCACTAGGTTACACTGAAAAAAAAGCAGAGATGTGTAGTGGTTAACTAGCAAACAGCAACAAAGTAATATAGAACTGCTATTGAAAGTCAGGACACAAGCAAGTATCCTTGACTCTGCTGGAGGAAGAAGCTACCAGGGAAAGATCCCTGTCAAAAACAAAAGCAGCACACCCAATTGAACTTATTAAACGCCACTCTAAAGACAACGATAGTGCCAGTCATTGTGGTCATATCAATACATTTTTGAAAGTTAATTTTTTTCTGTGGCAAGGCAATACTGTATCCCATCTCATTAAGTTTGGGCCCTTTTTAACATTTGTTAAAAACAACGAATGCTATTTCCAATTTTACCTGCTCCTGCTGTATAATTTATATAATCAGACCAGAAGAGCTAATTATCAAGTTTCAAGAATACTAATTAAATAGCCTACAGTTGGGGAAACGAACTTTGACCACTTTAAGTAACTGTATATTTTTCGATTGTTTTCAAAGCCCTGTACAAGTTCCATTAAGCAAGCATCAAATTTAGTCTTACATATTGGTTGAGATAGTTGCCTAGCTGCAATTTTAATTACTTTCAGTTTAAATGAGCACATTTCTTCACATTTTTCTTGCATTTAAAGTCCACTCAATCCATTTTTGACTTTCCAGCAGGGTTTCTCCGCTTCCACTCTACTAAAGCGTTATCGTCTGGCCATGACAGAGTCAAACTCAGTCTCCTCACCATCCGGGACTGCTGCTGAGGACCCATCAGAGGGTAAGGACATTTCAGCAGACGGGGATCCCAACTTCCCCATGTCTTCACTGGCAGAACTTCTGGACAATGATGATGGATCACAGCCAGCCCAGGATTCAGCTCGACCTGGACAACAGAATGATAACAAGCAGAACTCGCGAATAAGGTTCCCAGGGGCCTTTAAAAAGGGAGTTCCTAACCCCATGGACCTTCTTGAGTCCACCATGTCTGAGTATCCAGTGGCACCTGGGCCGAAGAAAGCACCTATGGACTCCCTGTTTGACTACGGCACATGTAGGGAGATCAACAACCAGAAAAAACGCAGGAAGAAACTTCCACGAGGGTGAGAGACATAGCTTCTCATGTGTTTTTGTTTTATGTTTGGGCCACTTTTATTGATCCAGTAGTGGAAAGGGTACAGGAAATGCTGAAAGAGGGGAATGAGACGAGGAAAATGTCAGAATCAGACTTGCATTGTCCAAACACATGCACTAACCGCTAAACCACAGCCAAAAGGCTTTTTAGGTGGTAAATAACCTCTCGCCCTCTCAGATAAGTCGCACCTTCTGCTGGTCATTTTTTATATGATTTATACTCTTTAAACTTTTTAAAAGTGGCTGTTTTCCATACAATAAATCATATTGATTGCTGGCTCAAGTTCAGTTTAGTGTGTTGAAAAATAAAGAAGTATAATATTTTTGGTATATTTATTATATTTATAATACACCTATATACTGTATAATACTGAATATATAATATAACATATCATGCCATCTTTCTTTTACACTTAAAGAAATACAAGTTGTTAAAAGTGTTTATTCTTTGGATATGTGTTTCATTACCTAGGACTGCAAAAAACATCATTCAAGTGCATACAGTTACCTTCTGGAATCTTAAAACAGAGATGGACACATTGTTTACTGGGTGATAGAGTGCAGACTGTGGTCTGAGGACTGCTTATTATGAAATAATCACTTGTATCAATTGTGAAATGTTTCACAGTTGCAATGTTTTGAGGTTGTTAATAGTCATAAATATTTATTTGTATAGCACCTTTCATACTGTACATAAAATGCAACTTAAAGTTCTTTACAGGTCAGAATATAAAAAAGAATTGCTTTAATTGTGGCGAGACTGTGGTCAGATCTCCTCTGAATGCTTTAAAAAATAATAAGTGTCACTTTTGCATGTATTATGCTGCATGCTGAGGACAGTCTACTCATGATTTTGCACTCTTGATCATGCACAGTGGGGCGAATTAATGTCTGTTGTCGTTTCCATGAATGCTTTTGGGGTAATGTTTATGTTGAGGTCTGTTAGGCAGCTGTTTTCCTCAGTACATAGACTTATTTGTGGAAGCTTTTTCATAGTCCACTCCATTAGGACTTGTCCAGGTAGGGTGGTTCCATTACACCTTAACGTTTTCGTGAATGCCCTGTACAATTTTATATTTGTTAAATGTTCAAAGGTGCAACAAGTAATGTTGAATAGTGCTTTTTAGGGTGTAAATGATCATACTCGTATGAGATGAAGACTACTGTAAATTAAGATAAGCCAATCCTCTCATTAAAGACGCAGATTTACATCACAACCAGCCATGTCTTGCAATTCAGTCGATGTCAGTTTGGGACAGTGAAACATAAAGATACTCGGTGCACTTTTAAATGGAGTCGTAATCTTTAAATTTCCTCTAAAAGTGTATGTTTCCCTCTGCAGGAAGGCTGAGATTGAGATGTCATGTGACGAGGGATCCCCGGAGCCCCCTGTTCTTAAAGTCTTCAACCGCTGGCTGTTGTTTGAAGCCGTATCTCGAGCAGATAGAAGAGCTCTGGATGGTCTCCTGCAGTATCTTCAGTCAAATGAAAAGAGGCTGACAGATGAGGAGTTCAAAGGTGCATTCTGGGAAGGGTTTCGTCTCTGAGCAAACAGTACTGAGTGTAAATAGAAAATGATTGAACTACGATGTTCTTGACCGTTTTACTAGAGTAAAGACTATTATTAGGACATTTTGCTTTCCTTTATAATGATACCACTTTTTTATTAAAAAGACAAAGCCCTCCTATATTACACATGAGAAATCAACAGGGTTGTGTCCCTAAATATCCGATGTTATCGCAACCCTAGGCTTTTGTTGTTGTGCCTTTTTCGTTTAGCAAAGGAAATTATTATATCAGCTGATGTGATCCTGCAAGGTGCGGTCGTATTTCTGCTTCCTGCCTCAAAGGGTCAAGCAAACTTTTAACAGAGAGCAGTAAGAAATCACAGCAAACTGTCACAAATGGAATGAAAGATTCTATTTGAGGAGATCAAACAGATAACCCTGGCTAAATATAAATAATGAAAAAAAAATCTCACTTGATCTATGAGTGAATCGGGATTTAGAGGAAAATTTGATACCTTTATGAAAGAAAGGCAGCAAGCTTTGCCATTACTTTCATACTTCAGATTAATTATTAAACTTTGATGTGTACATTTTTCTCTCTTGCTTTTCTAAGTAATCAGACCCAAAATTTGCACTTGCTGGATGTAAAAAAAAGCCAAACAAAACCCCATAGAAGTAAGAAGACACATTATCCCTCTCTCCAGCATCTCCACTTCTAAGCTTCTCACAGAAAATGGAGGAACTGGTGTATGCTGGGACCAAACTCTCCCACTCTTTCACTGCAATCCCCAAGATATCAACTAAAAAACGGCGATGTTTACTGAACAAGCGGGAACCCAGTGTGTCTGTAGCTTTCTCTATTTCTGTTTTATCATGCGATGGAAAGTCTAAGGCCTTCTCAAGCCGTACCGCTGACCCATCTAATCTGCGGCCTATTATGCATCAAACTAAGATTGCTGTAAAGTAATGCCATCAAGTTAGCGTTTTTAAACATTTGCTCACTAAAAAAAAAATAATAATAATTTCTGATCAATGACTTAATAACCACAAACAACCTGGATTTTATGTTTCTAAAGGAAACCTGACTAGAAGACCGCTGCAGTGCAACAATCCTCAATGAAACAGCCCCTCCTAACTTCACTTTCATGAGTGTTTGCAGGACTGTTAGGAGAGGTGGAGGTGTAGCTGCTCTATTTAAAGATGTCTATCAATGCAAGCAAGTGTCATTTGGTCAGTACTTGTCTTTTGAATATCTAGGGATTGTGTTGAAAGGTGCTCCACGCATTCTGTTTATCATTATTTACAGGCCTCCAAAATACTCTCCAGCCTTTGTTGAAGAGTTCACAGAACGGTTATCAATTGTTTCTGTTTCTGACTGTTTTGCTATTGTTTTTTTTTTTTTGCGATAGTTCTCAAGGTGAATGCATACCTTGACTCTAGGGGTCAAACAACTGAAAATCAAGTCAAGAGTCTTGGTGTGATTCTGGAGACAGAACTTAGTTTCAGTAGTCATGTCAAAGCAGTAACTAAATCAGCACACTATCATCTCAAAAACATTGCAAGGATTAGATGTTCTGTTTCCAGTCAAGACTTGGAGAAACTTGTTGATGCCTTAATCACCAGCAGGGTGGACTATTGTAATGGTCTCCTCACCGGCCTTCCCAAGAAGACCATTAGACAGCTGCAGCTCATCCAGAACACTGCTGCCAGAATTCTGACTTGAACCAGAAAATCTGAGCATATCACACCAGTCCTCAGGTCCTTACACTGGCTTCCAGTTATATTTAGGATTGATTTTAAAGTACTTTTACTCGCTTATAAATCACTCAATGGCCTAGGACTTAAATACATTGCAGATATGCTCACTGAATATAAAACTAACAGACCACTCAGATCATTAGGATTGAGTCAGTTAGAAATACCAAGGGTTCACACAAAACAAGGGGAGTCCGCTTTGAGCTATTTTGCCGCCCGCAGCTGGAATCAGCTTCCAGAAGAGATCAGATGTGCTAAAACATTAGTCACATTTAAATGCAGACGAAAGACGGACACAAGCCATATCTAGGAGCCAAAATATCATACCGACTTGGGACAGACTCAAATTTTCTTAATAAAATGTAAAACTTCAGTTGATAACAGATGTTCTTTCCTGTACTTTCTCTAGAACCTTCTACAGGGAAGACTTGCCTACCAAAAGCACTTCTGAACCTGCACAGTGGTCACAACGACACCATCCCTGTGTTGATGGACATTGCCGAACAGACCGGAAACCTCAGAGAGTTCATTAACACGCCCTTCAGAGATGTGTATTATAGGGGTGAGTCCTCCAACCACTCAAGACATTCAAGCATCATTTGTCTAAAATGTTTCCAAAATCTGTGGCGTGAGCTAACATTTACTCTGAGCAGCTTCATGAAATATGAGCAGGAAGGTGGAGTTTCATGTGTGCTTCTGACTGAGCTCAGTGTTAGAGAAGTTACCCCAGAGTTAGCGTTGGGTTTCCTGCAGTCCCCACCCTGTTCAGTACAAAGCGTCCTCACAAGCACTGCTGAATTTAACGCTGTTCCTCTGTGGCCTGTTTAGGGTATTTGAATTTGCCAGTGCCACACCCGATGCACTTCATAACTTTCCTTTCCCTCTGATACACATTTTTCAGTGCTGAAGCCTAGAAGCTAAAACACACTTCAAGTCCGGCTCATGTTATCTCTTCTTTTTCCTTTTCTTCCATGTCAATTAAAGTGGTAAATGGGCAAAATATTATGTACACTGCTTTTCAAAAGTTTGTGGTTTTAAAGAAATTGATTCTTTTATTCAGGAAGTACACATGACAGTAAAGTCTTTTACATTGCTAACAAATATTTTTATTAGTGCTGTCAAACGATTAATCGCATGCAAAATAAAAGTTTTTGTTTACATAATATATGTGTGTGTACTGTGTACTGCATGTGTATATTTAAGAAAAATATGTTACTTTTATTTATTAATTATATTTATATATGATATGATTTATATGAATATAAATATATACATGTAAATACATGTAAATATTTTCAAAATATATGCTGTATGTGTGTGTATTTATATATACATAATAAATGTACACAGTACACACACATATATTATGTAAACAAAAACGTATTTTGGATGCGATTAATCGCAATTAATTGTTTGACAGCACTAATTTTTATATTTCAAATAAATGTTGTTTCCTTGAACTTTCTAACCACCAAAAAATAAATAAATGAATAAATACATTTGGTTTTGCTTATTAGTGTCAATGTTGAAAACTGCTTAATTTAAAAAAAATGTTTCTTGAGGACCAAAATTATTTCTGAAGGAAATAAATTACATTTTAAAATATAATAAAATAGAAAACAGTTATTTTAAATTGTAATAATATTTCACAATATTACTGTTTTTACTGTAGTTTTGATCAAATAAATGTGGCCTTGGTGAACATAAGAGACTTCTTTCAGAAATGTTTGAAAATCTTACCGACTCCAAACTTTTGCATGGCAGCATATTATTAAAGGGGTCATATGGTGTTGCTAAAAATAACATTATTTTGTGTATTTGGTGTAATGAAATGTGTTTTGCAGTTTAAGGTTCAAAAAACATTATTTTCCACATACTGTACATTATTGTTTCTCCTCTATGCCCCGCCTTTCTGAAACACGTCGATTTTTTGAATATTTGGGTTGAACTGTTCTGGAACAGTGTTGTAAATACAACTTAACCACTGATTTCTAGTTGTGTCCTCTTTTGGAAGACCAAACAAAGTAGTTTCGCTTTCACAACGAAATGGTGAAAGCCGATCCGGTGATCCACAGCGCAAAGTTGATGTATTTCCTCAGCGACCAGCACGGATCAGCTCCAGGCATGACGAAGCAGATATCATCCTCTTTTGGAAGGACAAACAAAGTAGTTTTGCTTTCACAATGAAACACACAGCGTCTCCAGACATGGCAGCGGCAACAACAATACGACAGCGAGAATAAAAGTTACGCCGCCTTTCTTTGCGTGAACATTTGGGCGGCGTTATGCAAATCTTCCCACATAGTGAGGTAGATATGTGGGGGCGTGTTTAAACGAGGCGTTTTAGGAGGGTGTGGACAAGTCTTAACTTTTATAAAGAATATCTCTTTGGTTTTGAGACTTTAGTCTTTGCAACTATAGGGATCTTATCTATTCACAAACAGCTTGTAACACTCCAAAGAGAAAGGAAAACTTGAAATTGCATCATATGGCAGTAGACTCATATTTAAACCAAATTTTTATTTTCATTCTGTTGTAATCTCTGACTTGTTGTACATGCCAGGTTTGTAATAGCAGCATTATTAATACTGGGACGTTATAGTTCTCCAAATACATAATAATGTACTTGCGGCAGACGTTGTGTAGTCTGCCTCTCATTTCCTCAGGAAACAATCACTCACACATTAGTTCAGTTTGTTTACTAGTGTTGGCTCCAGGCCTCCAGGCAGTAAAGTATATATGTCAGATAGGCTAATTCTGTCAGTCTGCAGATTTCCTCATGTAGACCCACTGCCAAAAAGCATACAAATACACCGAACTACTAAAAGCAAGTCATTAGAGATGATTCCTTTCTTCTTAGTTCAGCCAAGTATATGATAAAATGCTTCCTTAAACTTAGACTTTAAGTTTAGGCATCCTTTATTATTCTGTTAAATCTGTGGACAATAGAAAGAAATAAAGTTTCCATGAGTAATATAAGAGTTTTAGTCACAGTCACTAGGACAAATGTTACTACCGTGCACTGGTGATGCATTCGTTGTTGTTCATGCACACATTAAGATATGAAACCGAATTGTTTTGTAAATATGGACACAGGGTGGCAGTCTATTCAAACTGATGACACATGGGCCACTGCTAAACATCGATGTTAATAGCTCAAGCAAATCAGAAGCTGAACAACAAAACAGGCAATCCGGATATTCTTAGTGTTTTCGTTAAGATCTAAGAACAAAAGTAGCAGACGACATTAGCAGAGAGAGAAGAACAAAGCATGTTTATGTCCTATAGAGCTCTCACACAAACACTCGTTACAAAACTACAGGCTCTAGACACAATATGAGCCGGATTGCCTAATTTTCATACTGCAATACTTCCTCTTGTGAAAGATAAGTTGATAGCATCTAATAATATCATGCCGGTTCCCGCTGCTCTGTCTGATAAGATGTATCCTAGATATCCTGTAATGTTACAGAGCGCTTTGGTTTGGATGTTAAGGTCAGTTCTTTATCATGTGATGAACTGCTTCTAACTGATTCTTCACTGGCATCTTCATTTATAATATAAATGTGGTGTGTCCGTAGGTCAGACAGCAATGCATATCGCCATAGAACGACGATGCAAACAGTACGTGGAGCTTCTGGTGGAGAAGGGGGCTGATGTTCATGCTCAGGCCAGGGGCCGATTCTTTCAGCCCAGAGAGGAGGGTGGATATTTCTACTTTGGTGAGTTTGGTGATGCTAGTTTTGTAAAGGTTTAAACAATCTTTATTGTGAGTGATAAGGAATCCAACCAGGTATTAATGTTTAATGTATTGAGAATATCAGTGGATTTTCAGTGTATTGTGTAGGATATGAATCTGCTACAGTTGCAGTCATAAATCTTCATTCATATATTGAATGCTTTAATGCTTTTAACCTCATTACAACATGCTGGAGCCTTTAACTGCCAAAGTTAGCTCCATTTCCTGTTTTATCAGTCACTTTGGGGTCAGTAAGATTTTTTTATTTTTTAAGAAAGGAATAATATACTTCTATTTAGCAAGCATTAAATTGCTAAAAAGTGACGTGTGTAAATACATGCATAATGTAAAAATACTTTTTCCCCCTAATTTTTTGACTTTATTTATAAAAAGTTGTTTTATAAAAAGTATCACCGTTCCCACAAATATATTAAACAGTACAACTGTTTTTAACAGTGATAATAGAAAATATTTCTTGAGAATCAAATCAGCATGTTATCATGATTTCTGAAGGATCATGTGACACTAATGGCTGCTACAAATTCAGCTTTGCCAGTACAGAAATAAATTACATTTTAAAATATATTGAAACGAAAACATTATTTTAAATTGTAATATTGTAACAATAAAATGTATAATAATATTGCGTTTGATCAGTTAGCATCTGCAGTCTAGCCTTTATTACTTTGCCAATGAATAACCAATACATTTTGGCCCAGTGTTTACCATAGTAACATCAGGTGATTTTCTTTCCTTTTTCTAAAACCCTCTCTTTAGTTGGCAAATGTGAGGAGCATTACACAGTTTACATTCATTAAATGTTTAGCTGTGAGTAAAAAGGTTTCTGTAGCTTAGAGGAAACCCAACAAGACATTATGTCACAAATAAAACAAGTGTTGGTTAGAAGAGAGTGAATGGAGCCTCTGTGTCTGCAACAGAAAATACAGTAAAAGGGTCTTATATTTAGAGGCCTGATGGTCTGAAGTACAGCATACTAGAAAAGTTTCCTCTCATCTGCCTAAACACATTCTGCCCCCTGTTGACGAGAGCGTGTTACTACAGCTGTGTGAAAATTGCCTTTCTTAAAGGGATAGTCCACCTAAAAATTGCTCACCCTCATGTTGTTGCAAACCCATATGCATTTCTTTCCTCTGTGGAACACAAAAACAGATATTCTGAAGACTGTTAGAAACTAAACTGTTTTGTTTTCCTATTGACTTCTGTTGTATTGACAAAAAAATACAATGGAAGTCAATGGGTTTGGGTGAGTAAATAATGACATGGTTTTCTTTTTTGGGTGGACTATCCCTTTGATACATGCTTCTACACGCTATTGTGCATGATTCGTTAGTGCAAGTTATCCCAAAGAAAAGTCTGTTTGTTTTTGTAATTTTTTCATCAAAATGTAAGCTCTGCTTTACTTCTGAAGTGTCATCTTTGGATGATGTGTGTAAGTCCTGCCCCTACTTTTTTTGTCAAATATTCTAATTAGTTTATCCCCACAGGACGTTAGCGGTTACAAAGCCGTGATTTTAAAATCAAGCTGAGAATTTGAATTCCCTATTCATGAGCCTCATTTACATCTCACAAATTTTAAACCCCCAGAACAAGACGTCTGCTTTGGAACTGACTGAAAGATGCAAAACTATTTTAAAATAATCCAAGGATGACAGAATAGGATTATCTTTTCTGGTGCCCTGCCAGGAGTCTCCATCTCTCTTTTATTCACCTGTAAATTAGTTTCATTTGTATTAGGCACGGCTGTCAGTGTTTAATCCCTCCTGATCTGAGCGCGAAGAGAGTCATTCGCCGTGGAGCTTCCCGGTGACGTGAGCGTGAACCTGTGAGCACTGACAGCTAATGTGATTTAGCAGTCACGCTAACCGCTCTCTGAGCGTGTGCAAATCAATGAGAGCGAAGCGTTTCTATAAGAAGTGACATGAAAATAATCTGTCACCCCTGGCAACAGCTCACTCTCAAGGCTCTCTGTTTGGTTTTCCTGTTTGAGATGGTTCTCGTGAGACGAGCACTAATTGAGTACTGGATACAAATAGTGACATTTAGATCAAAGCGCATTTGTCATGAGAGCCCTGCAAAGGACCGATTGACTTTTAGTTGCTAATTGTATTTCTTCATCGTGGTGTTTAGTTGTAATATTGTAACAATAAAATTTATAATAATATTGCGTTTGATCAGTTAGCATCTGCAGTCTAGCCTTTATTACTTTGCCAATGAATAACCAATACATTTTGGCCCAGTGTTTACCATAGTAACATCAGGTGATTTTCTTTCCTTTTTCCTAAAACCCTCTCTTTAGTTGGCAAATGTGAGGAGCATTACACAGTTTACATTCATTAAATGTTTAGCTGTGAGTAAAAAGGTTTCTGTAGCTTAGAGGAAACCCAACAAGACATTATGTCACAAATAAAACAAGTGTTGGTTAGAAGAGAGTGAATGGAGCCTCTGTGTCTGCAACAGAAAATACAGTAAAAGGGTCTTATATTTAGAGGCCTGATGGTCTGAAGTACAGCATACTAGAAAAGTTTCCTCTCATCTGCCTAAACACATTCTGCCCCCTGTTGACGAGAGCGTGTTACTACAGCTGTGTGAAAATTGCCTTTCTTAAAGGGATAGTCCACCTAAAAATTGCTCACCCTCATGTTGTTGCAAACCCATATGCATTTCTTTCTTCTGTGGAACACAAAAACAGATATTCTGAAGACTGTTAGAAACTAAACTGTTTTGTTTTCCTATTGACTTCTGTTGTATTGACAAAAAAATACAATGGAAGTCAATGGGTTTGGGTGAGTAAATAATGACATGGTTTTCTTTTTTGGGTGGACTATCCCTTTGATACATGCTTCTACACGCTATTGTGCATGATTCGTTAGTGCAAGTTATCCCAAAGAAAAGTCTGTTTGTTTTTGTAATTTTTTCATCAAAATGTAAGCTCTGCTTTACTTCTGAAGTGTCATCTTTGGATGATGTGTGTAAGTCCTGCCCCTACTTTTTTTGTCAAATATTCTAATTAGTTTATCCCCACAGGACGTTAGCGGTTACAAAGCCGTGATTTTAAAATCAAGCTGAGAATTTGAATTCCCTATTCATGAGCCTCATTTACATCTCACAAATTTTAAACCCCCAGAACAAGACGTCTGCTTTGGAACTGACTGAAAGATGCAAAACTATTTTAAAATAATCCAAGGATGACAGAATAGGATTATCTTTTCTGGTGCCCTGCCAGGAGTCTCCATCTCTCTTTTATTCACCTGTAAATTAGTTTCATTTGTATTAGGCACGGCTGTCAGTGTTTAATCCCTCCTGATCTGAGCGCGAAGAGAGTCATTCGCCGTGGAGCTTCCCGGTGACGTGAGCGTGAACCTGTGAGCACTGACAGCTAATGTGATTTAGCAGTCACGCTAACCGCTCTCTGAGCGTGTGCAAATCAATGAGAGCGAAGCGTTTCTATAAGAAGTGACATGAAAATAATCTGTCACCCCTGGCAACAGCTCACTCTCAAGGCTCTCTGTTTGGTTTTCCTGTTTGAGATGGTTCTCGTGAGACGAGCACTAATTGAGTACTGGATACAAATAGTGACATTTAGATCAAAGCGCATTTGTCATGAGAGCCCTGCAAAGGACCGATTGACTTTTAGTTGCTAATTGTATTTCTTCATCGTGGTGTTTAGTAAAGGAAAATGATAGATAAAAGGGACATCTGGAGGTTAGAGTCTAATGGCTGGGCAGAAATCCTACAGAAGATGGCAGGTGGTTGCAGTTTTTGTGTTTTGGATGCTGGTCCTCATCAGGCTTTTTAACTAGCTTAACCAGCAAGACTACCTTTTGCAACCAGATTTATTGGACTATGATGGTCAATCAACAGCTGAACCAGCTCCAAACCAGCATAAACCATAATTATGGTCTAGATTTTATTTTTTTTCAATTGAAATGGAAATCTTTTGTAACATTCTAAATCCGTTTCCTGTCACTTTTGATTGCATCCTTGCTGAATTTAAGAAAATATTTTTTTAACCCCAAACTTTTAAACGGTAGTGTATGTAAAAAAAGAAAAAGAAAAAAGTTAGGTAACACTAAGGTGTCTTTGTTACACATGTTACATGTACTTACTATTATAATAACAATAAATTATGCATAATTACATGCAAGTAACCTTAAGCCAAAACCTAACCATATAGTAACTACATGTAGTTAATTAATATTACTCAGTACTTAAATGTATAACTACACTGTAACAAGGACACCTTAAAATAAAGTGTAACCAAATGTTTGAATGTTTTTTTTTTTTTATAAAAAAAATTGACAACTGAAATCGATAGTCTCTTTCTCATTGCACAGGTGAGCTGCCTCTCTCACTCGCAGCTTCTACCAACCAACCAGACATGGTGCATTACCTGACCGAGAACAGCCACAAGGCGGCAGATCTGCGGAGGCAGGACTCGAAGGGGAACACAGTCCTGCACGCCCTGGTCCATATCGCTGACAACACTCGGGACAACACGCGTTTCGTCACTAAGATGTATGACTTGCTGCTCATTAAAAGTGCCAAACTCTACCCAGACTGCAACTTGGAGAATATACTCAACAATGATGGCATGTCCCCTCTCATGATGGCTGCCAAGCTGGGCAAAATTGGGGTAGGAGATTGCCTTATGTCCGCTTTAGAAACATCCATTGGGAAAGTGTGATAGGAAATGGTGAAGCAAACTAAAATGAATGAAATGTTTGTTTGTTTTCTCTACAGGTGTTCCAGCACATCATCCGGAGAGAGATAAAAGATGAGGAGGCTCGACATCTTTCCCGGAAATTTAAGGACTGGGCTTATGGACCCGTATACTCCAACCTGTATGATCTGTCTTCACTGGATACCTGCGGAGAGGAAGTCTCTGTTCTGGAGATACTCGTCTACAACAGCAGGATTGAGGTGAACTTGTGGATATACAAAAGAAAGTGAGGGAGATAGACTGTGTACTGCATGGCACTCTATATTTTGTCAAATGAGATTAGAGGCCTTGCACAGCACAAGGTGAATGATTGAATGAATAAATTGTTGTGAATGTATAGAAAAGCATTTACGGAAATGGTATAAAAATACAGCCAAATAACAATCGCCAAGAAACTCTCTTCATTATGTTGATGGCAGTTTCAATGATTCTGACATGTTTTATCATTTGGGCCCTCAGAATCGCCATGAGATGCTGGCGGTGGAACCCATAAACGAGCTGCTGAGGGCCAAGTGGCAAAAGTTTGCCGCTGTGACCTTCTACATCAGTGTGTTTTCCTACCTTGCCACCATGGTCATCTTCACTCTTGTGGCCTACTATCGCCCATCCACGGGTACAGTGAGTACAGTCTAAATCCCGTTCAGGCAAGTCAGTTTGCTCTGCAGCAATCTTGGCTTTGTCCCATAGTGTCCAATCAGACTAGTACATCTTCCATCTGCTTGAATGGGGAGAGACTGAACTCTCTAAAACGGTTGGTGAAGATTTGGTGTTTGGCAGTATTTGTCAATTCCCCAATCAAATGACAAAAACAATGGTATTAAAATTAAATTCAGCTTCTTTAGCTCAAATCAGGTTAAAACATGCTACATATTTGTTCAGCGAGTATATCGAGCTTTCTCCTATTTTTTTTTTCTATGATAAGTTCATGTTCTCCTGCTAAAAACCCATGAATAAATTGCATTTAAAAAATATATTAAAATATATATTTTTTAAATTGTAATATTATTTCACAATATTACTGTCTTATATTGTTGATGGAATAAATGCAACCTTGGTGAGCATAAGACACTTTAAAAAGTCTTACAGACCCCAAACATTTGAACGATAGTGTACATGTGGGTGTTCATGTTTTTTGTTTTAAAACACAGAGTAATAGTTCCTCCTGCGTGAAAGAGAGTTCATGTGGTAGAGATGCTTTCTGGGAATTAACAGGTCTGTAGTTGATTCCTAAATCTTATACCTCCACAGCCCCCTTACGCTTACAACTCTACAGAAGACAAGGTGCGTTTGGCAGGCGAGATCATAACCGTGGCTTCTGGAGTCTTCTTCTTCGCAACAAATGTAAGCTTTATATACACAATAAGCAATCATTTTTAATACTTTTTAAATGTGTAAGATCACACTTCCATCTCAGCTTGCTGAAAGATTGTATATTTTAGTACGCAAAATCCCTCTTTCTTTCTCCTTAGCTATCACTAAAAGCCTTTACCAGCGTTTCTTGGTTTTCTCCCCTGATTTAGATTAAGGACCTTTTCCTGAAGAAGTGCCCGGGGGTGAATTCTTTATTTATTGATGGATCCTTTCAACTTCTCTAGTAAGACACTCGGTCCCATTCTTCGTGTCTTCCTTTACTCTCCATGTCTTTCCCTAAGGCGATTTTTCTCCCTCTTTTTAATTGAGTTGTCTAATTAATTCCAGAACCCTTTCTTGGCATGTTTTAATAGTTAATCTCCTTGCAAGATGACTGCGGTTCACCGATATGTTTATGTTAATTATAATTAATATATGGCATTGCTAAACCAGTGAGGCATTTTGCATTTGAAAAGCAAATCTTACATATTGAAATTCAGCAAATAAGAACCGAAAGTCGTTCTGTAACCTTCACAAGTACAAAATACGAAAACAGCCAGAGGCCACAGCATGTTAAGTTATCAATTTTGAGCTTACAATTAGTTGCCAGTAACCTAAAGCAAATGGTAACCTTAATAGTTGAAGTATGTCGATGACGAGTACATTACCTGTTGACCAATCCCTTGTGTTTCCATAGCTTCATCTACTCCGTGTTGGTGCTGGTGAGTGCAGCGCTGTATCTGTCAGGGATTGAGGCCTACGTGTCTGTGATGGTGTTTGCTCTAGCATTAGGTTGGATGAACACCCTCTATTTTACCAGAGGCCTTAAACTCACTGGAACTTACAGCATCATGATTCAGAAGGTATGAATGGAGCAGGTTGAGGACCTCGTGCAGTACATTTCATTTAACCATTCTAAATGGGGAAATCACTTTGATAGTGATATTTATTTTCTTTACTTTTTCTTCTCTTCACCTGTCTTTATGAATGATTTTACTTGTCAGTAAAACAAATCATAGTTTGTTTAGCCCTTTTCTCCAAACTTGTAGAAAAAAAAAGATAATTACATATGCCACTGTTTTTAATGTTTTTGAAAGAAGTCTCTTATGCTCACCAAGGCTGCATGTATTTGATCAAAATTACCTGTAAAATTGCAGTAATATAGTTTTTTATTACAAAACCGTTTTCTATTTTAATATATTTGTAAATATAATTTATTCCTGTGATGCAAAGCTGAATTTTCAGCATCATTACTCCAGTCTTCAGTGTCACATGATCCTTCAGAATATTCTAATATGCTGAGTAACATTTCTTATTATTAATGTTGAAAACAGTTGTTCTGCTTAATATTTTAATGAAAGCAGTCATATGTTTTTTTTAGGATTCTTTGATGAATAGAAAGTTCAAAAGAACAGATACATACATAAACACACACACACACACTATATACTGTAAATAATGTGTGTATATTCATATATAAGTGTATTTTAATATTTAGTAAGGTCCACTTGCGTGGTTTTCTTTTTTCTGGTGTAAAAGGTAGAGACGGTGTAATACATTGATGAAACATTTGCATATGTTTGTATATAGTTAATGCTATATAACACCCCAACAATATTTTATTCAAGATGTAAATCATGTTCTCTTGATTGTTAAACAGCATGTCTTCACAGTTAAGTGTATATAACAATCTGCTGTTTCCAGTAATGACTACAATCCTAACAGTGTACACTGCTGCTAGAAACTACATAAAACCCTTCAAATAATTAGCATCCTTGCTGCTCTGCTTTCTTCTTATATAATCAATGTAATTAACAGACCATTCCATTTACCTATTGTGTCTTCAATTTGGATATTTTGTTCAGATCCTCATCAAAGATTTGTTCCGGTTCCTGCTGGTCTACGTGCTCTTCATGATCGGCTATGCATCAGGTATTCTAGTAATAGTAGTTCAGTTATTGGTATTATATGGAAACATTTGCCGGAATGAATGTCTCTGACTATTTCGTTTTGTATTCTGCACCAGCGTTAGTGTCACTGCTGAAAATCTGCCCTGAAAAGAATATGTGTAATGGTACCTGCCCCAAATACCCAGAATGCCGAGATACAAACACCTTCAGTGAATTCCTGTTGGACCTGTTTAAGCTGACTATAGGCATTGGAGAGCTGGACGACATGTTAAAAGGCGCACAGTATCCCGTCGTCTTCCTCATTCTCCTAGTCACCTACATTATTCTCACCTTCGTCCTGCTACTCAACATGTTAATTGCTTTGATGGGAGAGACAGTGGGACAGGTGTCCAAAGAGAGCAAGCAGATCTGGAAACTGCAGGTGAGGGGTATACAAAAGGTTAAATGTTGGCAGTCTGTTATATAGATAGTCTAAAGGTTAAGGTCATCTGACCAAAAAATTGAACTTTTTCTCATCATTTACTCTTCTTCATGTCATTTCAACCCCATATATTTTAATTGCTTCTGTGTTACGAGATGTAACGCAGAATGTCAGAGGTTTTATTTTCCATGTAGCGACAGTAAATGGCAATTCATACGGACATAGAAGTATCATAAAAGCTCCATACGACTTTGTATTTTGTATCCTTTTTGGCAGTATGAATTATCATCAGTGTTGGGGAGTAACTAGTTACATAATGGAATTAACGGAAATTATGTACCAAATAAGTATAACTGTAATCTGTTACAGTTACTGAGAAAAAGATTAATTTAAGGTGCCCTTGTTACACGCTACATGTACTTACTAATATAATAACAATTAATTATGCATAATTACATGCAAGTAACCCTAAGACAAACCCTAATCATTTAGTAAGTACAAGTAGTAAAAGCTGCAGTCTGTAACTTTTTTTGTGTTCAAAATGTACAACATTTTTATAAAAAGTGATGTGACATGTGGCTAAGTATGGTGACCCATACTCGGAATTAGTGCTCTGCATTTATCCCATCCAAAGTGCACACACACAGCAGTGAACACACACACACCGTGAACACACACCCGGAGCAGTGGGCAGCCATTTTTTTGCTGTGGCGCCCGGGGAGCAGTTGGGGGTTCGGTGCCTTGCTCAAGGACATGCACGTCTTGTGAAATGTGAATTACAGTTACTTATGAAAATGCTAACGCTTACAAAGGGGATTACATCTGAATTTTTTCACACACATTCAGATTTGATTGATTTCTTTGCTGAATTGCATTGACTGCTCTAAAATTTAAGACACAAATGTTTCAGGAGTTTAGGACACAGAATAGGACTTGCATAATCGAGTTTTATTTCCTATTTGGATTTATGTACATGCTTTATTTTTAAAGATTAACTGTTTTTTTTCCGAGGCATCATTAGTGTCCAGTGTTTCCTGTCATAGCTATGCAAAGATTTGATTTCAAAAACAGTATCACAGCTATTAAATTTTGAAGAAATGGCAGGTCATAGATTATATTAAACACAAAGTTTTGAAGAAGTATGACTAAAATAGTATTTTCTTGTCAAACGTTCTCGAATAGTCTTGGAAACTATTTTGCACAGTACTAGGACAAAATACATACACATTAGGGATGGTAAGATTTGCATCGGCATAAAAGTTAACGATGCGATGCATGGATTTAATAAAATATCCATCAGGTACAAGTTGGCATTGTATCGCAATGCATCGTTTCTAACATATTCACATAGGTAAAAACCAATTTATTTATATATAATTATTATTAGATGCACTACTAGTAGATGCATTGGCTATGCGTTATAGCATGAGCCCCAGTTATGGAGATGCACACATCCCTAATACACAGAAATGTATGTTTGAAAAATCAACTAACAAATATAATTTCTCGCCTCTACTCCAACAGATCGCTGGTCCACTGTCGTCCCAAGAGTGGTTGAGCTGAACAGGGGCTCCAGAGACCATATCGTAGAGTTGGAGCCTCTCGTAAGCAGACACAGACACAAGTCTGAAAGCTAAAGCTGAACGCTAAGGACTTAACAGAGGGTCAAGCCCTTGAAACTTTTATTACTGGGCAGACAGTTATGTATTTTATAAAAGCTGACAATAGTTGTAGTGTTTTTCATCACTATTGGGAGAACAGCTTCATATATTATGACTTTTAAAAGTATCTTGATTGTGTTTTACATGTATGCTTGGACCCATGAGACACTCAGGAACATGTTTGATGTGTAATATTGTAGTGTTTTTTTCATGGAGTGTGCAATAGATTTTATAAAGGGATTTTTTTTTTCATTATTATTTTGATCATGAAACAACACGCCACAAGGTCTTGGATTTGAGTATCAGCATATATATTAATTAATAATCATGTCAGATTACCTCAGTGTTAAATGTGCCTTGTGATAAAGTACAGTCCTTTTTTTTTTTTTTTAATGAAAACTCATATTGTTATTCTTTTGTTATATTGCCAACCAATAATGGAAAGACAAAAAATGCTGCTCTGATTTGGCCTTTGGCTTTGTTTTGTAATAAAGGTCATGTAGAAAACAGATGTGGCACCCACACCAGGAGACAGCAGCAGTTTGCTATTTTCACCTCAGTATGCTAGCAATAGTGTGACACTGAACTTAATTGGTGTGATAGTGGTAATGATTTAAAGCGACACGTTCAGTTTAGAGGTTTCTTATTTCACTGATTAACTCATGCCAAAGCACACAATGGCACATATTGTAGGGGAACTATTTTATGCATTTTTAATATTTTTTAACAGCGTACAAAAGGCATTGTCTGTATGCTGTAGTACATGATTTTTTTTTTCATGTCTTTGTTTGAAGTCCATGAAGTGTGATTTAGAGCAGTGGTTCCCAATTCTGGAGGCACCCCGACACTGCACGTTTTATATGTCTCCTTAATCAAACACACCTGATTCAGGTCATCAGCTCATTAGTAGAGACTCCAAGACCTGGTGCGGCAGAGAAAGGAGACATGCAAAATGTGCAGTGTTGGGGTGCCTCAAGGACCAGGGTTGGGAACCACTGATTTAGAGGACTGGAACAGGCAACTGTGTTTTTGTTTACAGGCCGGATTTCCACACTCTATTCATTTCAAATATCCTTTATATTTTATTAGACACTAAGTATAGTTTAGGTATCAAAGGAATGTACAGAAATAGATGGTAATATATTCTTGGTAGCAGATATTATCCTGCCAGTATGTTAGATGTTTGATGCTGCTGTCAATAAGCATTATTTTATGTGCTGAATTGGATGACTATACAAACAATCAGAGAGATTGGTTCCATCAGCAATAAAGAGATTCTGGATCGCCCACGCTTAGCCATCTTTGTCTTATTTTCAGAGTATTTTAATTTGTATGCTACTTATTGTACTCCTTTGTTTCTTAATCACTGATCTGATTGCCTCAAGCATGTAAAGGAAAGAATTGAAATTGATTACTTTTCTAAAGGAATCTTCAGCAGTCTTGCCATTAGAAAGAAAAAATGGTTTCAGCAATTCTTTCACATCGTGGCGTAATAGCTATAAAACGTTCCAATAAAACTCATAAAATATATTGCTTTGTTTTAATAACTATGATTGTAATTTCATGGGTCTCATTTCAGCTAATAAAAAAGTGATTTAAAATCTAGTCCTAAATATAATTAGCATTTATAGTACTAAAATTCATTTGTAACTCTTGTCTGAAAAAGTTTGTGCACTAATAAATAGCACTTTTAACACTTTTGTACGCATGTGTTTATAAAACTGCGCATATAATAAAGTCATAAACATGTCCAGTTCATGCTTTATTAATAATAATAATAATAAGACGTCCTCGTTTCACTCGGTTCACGCTACTCTTTTACTCCTTCACTCTTTTACTATCTGCTAGAAGTCCAAACGAAACGGTTCTTGGTTCAGTGAGTCAAAGAACCGTTCGAACCGAGTTCATTGAAAAGACTCAAAGAATGACTCGTTCGCCAATTTCAGAACGTTAGATAATGAACGCATTTTTAATTATTTAAGAAAATCATCTGATTTAATTTGAGAAAAAACTAATTTAGCGTTTAAATTCATACTGGTGTATTAAAAACTAATTTTCCGTTGCAAAAGTCTTCAACTCAAAAGACTAGCTGACTGCTGCAAGGCGTTTTTTAGCGTTTGTTTTTCTCTTGACCACTAGATGGCCATAAAGTGCCGTATGTTTATCAACTGCAGCTTTCAAAATGTATGTAATAAATATTGCATTTTTAGATTTGATTTTTTATGTGTATTATGACTATTAATTGGTCATGTTTGAATAAAGCAGTAAAGAAAATGTTGCAAATATGTATGCATCCCAAAGAACTATAATGCAAGCATGCTGTCAAAAAAGACTTTTTTTTACACCGTTAGGGGAAACAGAATAAAAATGACACCTTCAGACCAGCCCAGTGAAGCCACAATACAAACAACACTGAATATACACATGCACAAATATTCACTCGAACCGAGACCATGCATGAACAGCCACGACTCCAAGACACCTGCTAAAGATGGTCCAGTGCACCGTCCACTAAAAAAATCGAATCACTGCTGGAGTCACGATTTGCAAGAACACCTGCAACACGTCTTCGCCGTCGTTTTCCACCACCTTGGTGACAGGCGACATTTTGACCTTGTGTCAACCTGCAAGATGTGATTGTTTTTTGCATGCTCAGTAGCAATCTCCAGCCAGCTCTCCCCCCCTTCATCCTCCTCCTCTGCCTCCACCGCTGAAGGACATGCTGGATCTATTGCCACCTCTCCGAGGAGGCTAATCCTCTTTAGCTCCAACTTTAACTAGGCCATTAATCCCGCAGGAGTCTATCTAAGCACTGAGCACCTCGCACTGCTGACACTTTAGCCTACCCACCCTCCTTCTCTCTCTCACTCTCTGTAAGTAGGGCACGGTCAGCACCTCTGTAACCGCAGCAGAACCTAAGCGGCTCAGCACCGAGAGCACACTCCTCAGAGAGAACGACAGACCACAGGTGAGAGCTGCAGGAAGGAGAAAATGCGATAGAAAGATGCAGGAAGGAAATTAATAAGAAAAGAGATGGATGATACGAAGAAGAAAGACGAATGTTTGGCCTCAGAATCGTGAGGCAATAGCTCGGCGTTGTTTGCCAGCGCTGGACTAACGTTGATTTAAGTCTGCCCTCCAGGCCCGAGCAGATGGCTTATTTGCCAGAGCACTGATACTGTGAACACGGCTGTGAGTTTGTGCTCAGAAGCCAAAGAAAATGGCCTTTTTTCATTTGTGTGGGATAATGAACACTGCAACAAAACAAATTGTCTTGGATTCAGTAAAAATATATAAACATCCATCTGTTTATTGAGGTTTATGCTAATACCGTTTTTTTATTTCAAGTGAAAAAAGGGCAAAATCTACCAGTGAAAAAAAGAAAATATACTTATATTCAAGACAAATTCTCTGACAATTTTGGAATACATATAATGCATATATAATCAGTTTTTCTGCATATTAAATTGTACATTTACTTTAATCTTGTTTTAACCATCATGACTTTCAGATACGAAACGCAAGAAAACGCGACTGTGAACATTCTTCCAGGAATGGTAACATAATGTTCATTCAAAGTGATCTGTTCTTTAATTATGTTCTGGAAACATCAGAACTGCAATGTTCTTTTCTGTAAGCTTTTAGTTGGATGTTCATCTAAATGTTACTTCCAATAATGTTTGCAGAATGATCAAATGAACCATTCCCTTAACATTTGCATAACCAAGGAAAAATGTTTTTTAACAAACAAAAGAAAAAAGTTCAAATAACGTTCAAAGATAACATTTCATAATGTAACAGGGATGTTAACAAAATGTTCATAGATCATATTTTTTCATCAACTTATTAGCAATCCCAGAGAAACCCTGTGTTCACTTGTAAAACGTTTGTGATGGAGATGATAAGAAAAAAACATGTATTTCAGTGCTTTTGCAAATGAAAAGTTTCTCGGGGGAATGTGATACTTTTATGAAAGAATACAAAACTTTTACAAGTGAACACAAAAGCATTGAAATATAATTTTCTCATATTTCTCATCTCATGTGTTTTTCCACTGCTGTACTCGCAGGCCCCAATGATCTACAGTAGGTGGAAAAAATATATATTAATCGTAATTTCAAATTATTATTTTCCCTTCAAATTATTTTCAATAATTTCCTTGGACTAAACCGTGCTAAAAGTGCCAGCAGACAGATTATAGGAGCCTAAGAGTTTTGCCATAAGCACATCATATTAATTCAGGATCCATTCCGGGAAATCAAAAATTGCAGAATACTACAATAAAAAGAATTCAAAACAAAAAAATGGCACACATTTGCAGCGTATATACCAGATGGAGAATGATATGATCTGTAGCTGGTTGCATAAACTGCTTAGACTGGTCTTAAAAGTTAGTCTTTTTTTTTTCTGCAAGACTGGTCATAACCTTTTAAAGTTAGTGCCTGCTCTCTCTCTTTTGCTCTTTTGTTGGTTTTAATTGCTTCTATTGTCCTCATTTGTAAGTCACTTTGGATAAAAGTGTCTGCTAAATTACTAAATGTAAATGTAATAAAAACATAAATTGGTCTAATTTAACTCCGAAAAGTAAGACTGACTACCACTTGGTTACCTGCTAGTTAGTCAAAATAGCTCATAGTTTATGCAACTGGCCCCAGCTGAAAATTCAGTGCATTTTATAGGTCCAAACCAATGTAGCACTTGGTAGCATACTGATTGAGAAGAGAATAATTTGCAATGAATGTGTGGGTTGCGTTATAAAACACTGCACACTGGGATCTTTTTCCATCAAAATGAACCATACAGTATCAGTCCAATCTAACTGCCCATGGGTGTATTATCGGATCCATGACTTATCTGAGCACTCATTTGCTTCAACATATGGGCAAATGGTTGCACTAATGGCTAACATCGGCTGGAGCCGGCCTTGCTGACCTAAAGGCGGCAGATCAATGAGGTTATGGTATTGACACTGTTTAACCCCTCTCTGTTCTTTATTGGTTCAGACATTCCTCTTCTCCCAAGTAAATTTGTCCTTACTTTGAAGAAGGAGGAAGGCATAGCTTTCAGACACAGCGGTGAGATTCATCGCCAACATGAGACATTTCTGAATGAATGAGATTTGCAATATGAGACAACAGAGGAGGGGGAGAAGTGGGAGTTTCCTTGTTTGGAAACAGATTTTTGTGTTCTTGCATCATCTCACTGAAAACACTGATGCTTTCAAAGTCTTAATCTGCTTAATGCAAAATAAACTTTGAATGTACTGGTTCAAAATCAATATATATCATTTTATCATATTCTTTATTAATTTAATTTAATTTAATTTATTTTATCAAACATTTTTGGCCAGAAATACTGGTTCAAAATCAATATCTATTATTTTATCATAATCATATTTTTATTCTTTTAATTTAATTTAATGTATTTTATTTTGATTTTATTTAATTTTAACTTTAATTTAATCAACCATTTTTGACCAGAAATACTGGTTCAAAATCAATATCTATTATTTGATCATATTTTTATTCTTTTAATTTAATTTAAATTGATTTTATCAACCATTTTTGAGCAGAAATACTGGTTCAAAATCAATATCTATAATTTTATCATATTCTTTATTCTTTTAATTTAATTTAAATTTATTTTATCAACCATTTTTGACCAGAAATACTGGTTCAAAATCAATATCTATTATTTGATCATATTTTTATTCTTTTAATTTAATTTAAATTGATTTTATCAACCATTTTTGAGCAGAAATACTGGTTCAAAATCAATATCTATAATTTTATCATATTCTTTATTCTTTTAATTTAATTTAAATTTATTTTATCAACCATTTTTGACCAGAAATACTGGTTCAAAATCAATATCTATCATTTGATCATATTCTTTTAATTTTAATTTAATTAAATTTTTTATTTAATTTAATTTAATTTAATTATTATTTTATTTTATCAACCATTTTTGACCAGAAATACTGGTTCAAAATCAATATATATAATTTTATCATATTCTTTATTCTTTTAATTAAATTAAATTAAATTAAATTAAATTAAATTAAATCAACCGTTTTTGACCAGAAATACTGGTTCAAAATCAATATCTATAATTTTTTATCATATTCTTTTAATTCAAATTCAAATTAAATTAAATTAAATTAAATTAAATTAAATTAAATTAAATTAAATTAAATTAACTTAAATTAAATAAAATTAAAAAATTAAATAAAAAATAAAAAATAAAAAATAAAAAATAAAAAATTAAATTAAATTAAATTAAATTAAATTAAATTAATTTGATCAACCATTTTTGACCAGAAATACTGGTTCAAAATCAGTATCTATCATTTTATCATATTCTTTTAATTTTAATTTAATTAAATTTTTAATTAAATTAAATTAAATTTAATTTAATTAAATTTAATTATTTTATTTTATCAAGCATTTTTGACCAGAAATACTGGTTCAAAATCAATATCTATAATTTTTATCATATTCTTTTAATTCAAATTCAAATTCAAATTAAATTAAAAATTTAATAAAATTTTTATAAAAAATTTAATAAATTTTTTATAAAAAATTAAATAAAATTTTTATAAAAAATTAAATAAAAAATTTAATAAAATTAAATTAAAAATGTTATTAAATTAAATTAAATTAATTTTATCAACCATTTTTGACCAGAAATACTTGTTCAAAATCAATATCTATCATTTTATCATATTCTTTATTCTTTTAATTTTAACTTAACTTAATTTAATTTATCCACCATTTTTGACCAGAATTAAACAGGTTATTTTTCTCTCCACAACATATAGGTTTTAATGCAAAATAACTATCCAAGATGACAACTGGGTGCCTTGTGGCAATCATATTAAAGTCATTTGTCAATGTGGTAAAAACTAAACAAAAAATATCTGGATGACCCTCATGAAGCCACAGATGAGGCATCATAATATTTGTAAATGGCAGAATGTCAAATATAACATATGAGTGGGATAATATGACCAGATTGTACTCATATTACACACATTTGATGCTTACAGAATGTGCTTTATTAATGGTCAATGCTTTATCAAATGGACATACTCTGACAGTACGTAATTTCATACACAGAATGGAGCCGAATTCGGAAACTATTTATGCAATGTGCAATTTTCTAAATTTAGCCAGTGTCATTTTCTTTTTTTATACTAAGGAAGAACGTTGTTTTCTAAAAGTTAATTTTCATGGTACAATGAACAAATTAATCTAAGAAAAATGTGACTCCTCATGATGCTTTTAAAACAACTAATACAGGCCTATACTAATACACCACATGAGACCAAGAAGTATTTATTTCAAGTAGTAAATCTAGTCAAAGGCAAGCAAATACAAATTTATTTAGTGTACCAGTTTAGCCTTCATCTTGGAAATGTAGTTCAATTATTCATTTCTGACAGCCGTCGGTTTGCTAATTTGCTGCTGACTAAAAGGCAGGAAGATGTGCAGGTGAGTGAGTCTGGCTGATAAAAGGCTTCCTGCTCACTGAATTTCTTCTTCTGACTGATTAAGTCAGAAATCATTGCAGAGTTAATCAAACACAGTCACGTGCAGCTGCACCTTCGCTCGCGAGCCTTAATGAAGTCAGACGCTGCTCGGCTTATGGGTGGAATTTTGGGTGCTTGGAGTTTGATTTGTGAGAAATTTCTGCGCAGTTGAATTTTCACACTGTTATTTTGCCACGTTCATGGTTATTTGCATTTCTCTCTCCAAACCACACACATGTACCCTCCTCCATCCCCCAAAAGCTTTTTCGCTCTCTCTCTCTTTTAATAGTCTTTTCACACACAGACTGATAAAACCCATTTATCTGTACATCCACCAGCATCAGGGAAGCTACTTTGAAACTGTAGCTAGTCTTCATTAGTATCTTTTTGAGTATATTACGATTTTAGCATGTAAGCATATTTACACTAATCACAACCAATAAACCTAGAAAAAAACTGTGATGAACAGCATTATCTAACATTACAATACACCATTTTTATAACTGTAGAACGGTCCAAACAGCTGATTAAAGTAGCTGATTAAGTCATTGACAAGACCCCCATAAATCAACCTCTTATGAAATGAAAAGCTGTGTGTTTGTAAAAACAAATACAGTTTTAACTTTGCTTCCGGCTAAAACATGAGTCAGAATCAGGAGACGAATATGCACCAATCAAGCATCGTTTCAATCAAACAGTTCCAATCAAATATGGCTGTTTTGACTTCACAAAACATTAATTGGAGTGGGGTTTTTTTTTATCAGCTGTTTGGGCTCTCATTCTGACGGCACCCATTCACTATTGGTGAGCAAGTGATGTAAAGCTACATTTCTACCAATCAAAAGTCATCTACATTTTAGATGGCCAGAGGTTTAGTAAATATTCAGCTAATTTTCATTTTTGGGTGATTTATTCCTTTCGAGTTAAGAGATTCACAAGCAAGAAAGCTTGATTCTTGCTTGCTTGCATTACTTCGCCTATTTCAAAGAAAAAGCAGAAGGCGAAACGATTTGACCTTCAGCTGATCAGAGCTAAAACTGGGCCAGACTAGTCTGGAAAGATCTTTATACTGTTACTGTGACTCCATAACTGATTTAAATGGGATCGTGCCTTTTACAAGCGCACTAAATGTAAAGGCCATCTCCATCTATATTCTTCTCTTCCACCCCCTCCATCCTCGACGTCCTTCATTATGATGCTGAATATGATGTTGAATCAGATCTGATGTTGAAGCCCTGAGCAGCTTTCTAAACTAGAAGCTCACAGCGAATCATCCGTAAGACCAACAGACTTCAAATAAAATGCTTGAGACACTCAAATGAAAACCGGACATATAACAGACATTTACAGTTAGGCATTAGCCAGACACTTTCAGAGGAGAGGAGGAGCATATCGTGTCATGTCAGTTCGTCTTCATCTCTTTCAAAAGATTAAAAACAATGTCTTTGTCAAGCATTAAACTGCATTTCCAGATTCATTGTCTGAACTTCCAGATTCATTGTCTTAGCTTGTGATTGGTTCTCTCTCATTGAAAACATTGCGGAACTGCTTCTGCTCAGTCACAGATGTATTCTCAGTGTGAGCCCAACAAAACAATACAGCAATTAATGGGAAATAAAACTGCCGAACTAATCTCCAGACTGTCTAGTGCTCTTCGTACATTAGACGGCGAGAGGAACAGCAGCGTTTTGCCATTTTTTTCAAAGGGTGGGAAATTTGCCAAAAGTGCAGTGAAGTGTAGTTATGGTAACATTAAAAGGAAACTGCTCATCCCGTGGAGATTGTGTTCAGCGCGGCTGAATGCACTTTGTTCGGTTTCAGTATTAAAGCTCTTTAAGTGAGAGAGGCTTCTGAGCAGCGTTTAACTCTGCATACATTACTACAAATGATGCCAGTTAAATCTTTAATCCAATTTAGCAACAAATACAAAGCTCTTTCACCCTCCCTCTCGCTCTCTTTTCTGTGTCTCTTTCATCTGTGCCTCAGCTATCTTCAGTTTCACTGCAATTCCTCCGAGGGAAGGCCAGTGAAGTCCATGCTGAAATCTTCTGGCTTGCAACTTAGCAAACAATGCAACTGTCCTTTTTGTCTTTTAGTTTTGCTGACTGTCTGACGAAAAAGAGATTGCGCCTTTCAGTTGCCTTCCGTTAAAAAGATACCAGTACAAGAAGGAAAAAGAGCGACTTTCATTGAACCTCATGACCGTTTATGAAGCACGTCTGTAGGTGTAAATACATTCCTGCACGTACTATATCTGCCATGTTGACATTGTCCTTTGACCCATGTGTTCAGCCATTTACAATTTAATCACAAGGAGCATCTTTCTTGATCCTCAGTAGTACTGGGTGTTCATTCATACGACATTCGGCATACTACATTTCACATAACATTATGCGGGAAGAATGAACAAACAGCATCAGATATGATTAAAATGTGGCGCAAGCACTACATCCTAAATAGAGTCCTTTAGGGATGGCCTATTTTTGTAGACCAAAACCTGGAAACAAGCTAACATTTTAGCACTTCTGGTTCCATCTTCCTGAAGTCAATAGGTTTTTTGGATAAATGCTTTATTCTACTACATAAAATACACCCAAAAACTCTTTTACTTGTTTCGAAAAAGGCTAACAAGTGGCTAAATGGAAGTGCAGAGGTTGTCAGGAACATTAAACATCATCATGTCAAACAGGCAAACTCATCCCTGTTGAAAAAACCCCAGCATATGCTGGTTAGGTATGTTTTGAAGCATGGCTGCTGGTTTGAGCTGGTTTAAGCTGGGACCAGCTAAGGATCTGGAGTGCGTTTCCCAAAAGCAACTATGGTCGCAAGTTCCGTTGTTACCAATAGATTTCAATGGAACTAACTACCATAGTTAGCTAACAATGCTTTTGGGAAACGCACCCCTGCATAGGACCAGCACATGACCTGGTTAAACCAGTTCATGACCAGCAGCCATGCTTCAAAACATTCCTAACCAGCATATTCGTTTTTTTCACTACATCTACTCATCTACTCACTAGTCTGTTTCACAGCCTCATTGTGTTCAAACTCAAACTTTCAGGGAAAATGGTTTTAGATAAAGACTGTGAGATCTGTCAGAAGCTTAATGGTGCTGACACTGAAATCGTGCGACCTTGGTGTAGTTTGTTTATAGTCTACGTTACCTTTTTACTTCTGCTGATTCTATTTATGATGATGATGAATGATGCATTTTTTTTAGGCTTCAAATTATTCGAAGGTGTGTTCATTTGTGAAGAATATCTCGATGAACAAAATTCATAAATCATCGTTTACTCACCCTCATGTGGTTTGACTTACTCTTTCTGTGGAACACAAAAAAAGATATTTCAAAGTCTCAGTGATGTTTTTGTCTGCACAATGAAATTCAGTGAGGTGCAGTGTTGTTTTGTTCTTCAAAATATCTCCTTATTTTGTGTTCCATAGAAGGTACATGCAGGTTTGGAACAACATGAGGGTAGGTAAACAAGACTCTTTCACAGCTCATACAGTACTTTCCTCTCACCAGTGAAGTGCATACTTCCAGTGCATACTATAAGTAGGCGTATTGGGATGCAGCCCAGTGAACTCCTGACAGAACATTAAAACATCGAAAAATGTTATACCATCAAAGGAGCGTTGGGTTCAGATGGGCCGAGTTACCCAGGATGCAAAGCATGGCTGCTGGTTTGAGCTGGTTTAAGCTGGGACCAGCTAAGGATCTGGAGTGCGTTTCCCAAAAGCAACTATGGTCGCAAGTTCCGTTGTTACCAATAGATTTCAATGGAACTAACTACCATAGTTAGCTAACAATGCTTTTGGGAAACGCACCCCTGCATAGGACCAGCACATGACCTGGTTAAACCAGTTCATGACCAGCAGCCATGCTTCAAAACATTCCTAACCAGCATATTCGTTTTTTTCACTACATCTACTCATCTACTCACTAGTCTGTTTCACAGCCTCATTGTGTTCAAACTCAAACTTTCAGGGAAAATGGTTTTAGATAAAGACTGTGAGATCTGTCAGAAGCTTAATGGTGCTGACACTGAAATCGTGCGACCTTGGTGTAGTTTGTTTATAGTCTACGTTACCTTTTTACTTCTGCTGATTCTATTTATGATGATGATGAATGATGCATTTTTTTTAGGCTTCAAATTATTCGAAGGTGTGTTCATTTGTGAAGAATATCTCGATGAACAAAATTCATAAATCATCGTTTACTCACCCTCATGTGGTTTGACTTACTCTTTCTGTGGAACACAAAAAAAGATATTTCAAAGTCTCAGTGATGTTTTTGTCTGCACAATGAAATTCAGTGAGGTGCAGTGTTGTTTTGTTCTTCAAAATATCTCCTTATTTTGTGTTCCATAGAAGGTACATGCAGGTTTGGAACAACATGAGGGTAGGTAAACAAGACTCTTTCACAGCTCATACAGTACTTTCCTCTCACCAGTGAAGTGCATACTTCCAGTGCATACTATAAGTAGGCGTATTGGGATGCAGCCCAGTGAACTCCTGACAGAACATTAAAACATCGAAAAATGTTATACCATCAAAGGAGCGTTGGGTTCAGATGGGCCGAGTTACCCAGGATGCATCGAGGCCCCTGGCATTGATCGGTTGGATGAAAGTCAGGCCTGTATCTCTCTTTTATATGCGTAGTATGTGTGCTGGAGTGCAGCCAGATCAGAAGCGAAGCTCTCCATGAGAGTACATACATTCTGCACTAGAGGCAACGCTCGTTTAAAAGCAATGTTTTGGTTTACATGCACCTCACCGAGTTTGAAACACAATGGGGGCAAGACCTGCAGTTTGTGTTTACGTGTGTGTGCGTGCCATGCCTGAGACGCAGTGCCAGAGATCTGCGGTGAGAGCAGCTGCCCATTTTTATTTCTGTTTTCTGAGCGAGATGGATAAGGAGGAAGCGAGAGGGATGGTTTTTATCAGCACACCTTGTCTTTTGGCCTCGCACACCGAAGGGTTAGACCCTGCCATCAAGCGCACAGGGGAAAGACTCTCACTTGTGGTTTGAACCAGAGGGATTATGGGCTTTAGCTCTCTATCAAGCTCACTGTGTTGCCATATCTCTCGCCTGTTACTGGCTCCTGTCTCTCTCCCACAGGGCCTGTGCCCTTCAAATACTTGGCTGTGTAACAATGGCCTGCTTTGCACAACGCCACCAGTGTTGCCTAGACGTAGACGTGAATCTAGATAACGCTGATATAGACAGACGGGGTAGAAATGCCACTCAATTCATTCCGATGAAAGCGAATTCTTTTGACACGTAGTTGTTTGCCATGCACAAATGATTTCAACCGAGTCCCATTCACTGATAATATATAGCAGAGGCATTCAATTAAAGTTCCTGGAGGTCCAATCTCCACATCTCCTTCCCAGCAGGGATGCTCCAAACAATCGTAACTTGCATTGAGAACTTGCATTTCAGGAGCCAATATGGAGTATGGCCATGAATGTAAATAAGCAATGTAAACCAATTATAACTTGCAATTAATCGACTAAAAGTAGACGTCAAGACATCTATAATATACCAAAAGATTTCTATTTTGAATAAATGTTGATGTGACACTGAAGACTGGAGTAATGATGTTGAAAATGCAGCTCTGCCATTACAGGAATAATTTACACAATACACAATCATTTGAACATAAGAGACTTCTTTTATGACATGCATATTCATCTTCTGAATCTTCTCATTGAAAGTCACTCATTTCTGCTGTCAGGGGAAATTTGTGCACATGCAATAGCATTCAGGATTGTGGTTCATCGCAACACTGAGTCTGTGGTGGTTTATGTGGTTACTAATCTCTAAATTTAACAGCAATGATCTTAAATAAATTGTCCTCATACAGGGACACATGCAGAAAAGGCAAGGCTGAGGAAAAAGATGATGCCGTTCAGGACCAGGATGCAATGGCACGCTAATCATCGTGCGCAGGAAATATGAAGGATGCTTACATTTTTCTGCTACCAGGAATTGATTTAAAATATTTTTACACAGTGTGGAATTAGAAGAATGACAGACTTGTTAAAAAGGCAAAGATTATAAAGAAAAAAAAAATCTAAACAGCTTTCTTAATGACGCACTAGAAAAACCACTAATTAATAATATTTTCCTACGAGTTTTGGTACCCTAATTGCATAAAGTAGCCTTGAGGCAACACAATTAATAAAGATATTGATATGGTACTAAAAGGTTTCTATAATGAGATGTGAGAAGAAAAAAGAGATTTTTTAAATATCAATGTGAAAAATGATTCATGGCCCAGGTGGAACCCAAACTGGGTTCAAATGTTGACTGTGGTACTCTAATTGGATGTATAGGATGTATTTACAGGCCATACGTCCTCTGAAAGCACGTTTAGCTTATAATGGCAGAGAGGAAGAGATCCATATGGTAAAGCCAGAGCGCTGAACCCAGAGCTTTTCCATCTGACAGCTGAACAGAAGCAAAGATGATTAATTAATGACTGTAGCACTGAACCAGCAGACAAGAACAGCTATTTAAATTACAATGAGAGAGAGAGAGAGAGAGAAAAAAAGGGAGAGGGTATTGAATGAAAGCACACATATGGATCTGTTAATGGGATGCTCTGACCCACTCCGCCATTTCAACGCTTAAGTGACAACACAGTCCGCTCAAAGTGGCTATGAAGTGTCAAGCTATGAGGGCATAAGAAGAAGCAGGACAGACAAAAACTTCTACAGTGAATCCAAATGAAGCCAGAATGCAAAATCTGCCTCTCCAGTGAAGCCACCTCAATGTCAGCATAAAAAAACAGCCTTCACAGCCCATTTTCCTTTTGTAATGCCATGCACTTTATAGTATATTTCTGAATATTTATCAAAGTAGGCCAGGACTTGATTTTATTCATCTGGAATTAACTGGATCATGAAAATTGGGCGTTATGAAGATGATCTCAGAGCATCTCAGTGGTAGCGCTTCATTTGCATTTACAGTACATTCATGCATTTGGCAGACACTTTTATCCAAAGCCACTGACTGTGTCTTTATCAGATCATGCAATCAAACTCATGAACTTAGCGTTGCATTACGCATGTTGCCTTTCAGTTCGTTATTATTTGCAATACTCCCATAATCTTTATTATATAAACGCTAATTTAATGACTATGTCGATTACTGACAAAAAAAAAAAAAAGTCTACAACAGAAGCCTAAAAGGCTAAGATGCCTAAATATCTATTTTGCTATTGGTTAAGACAAAGTCCATAATCCATAATAATGCTTCCTCCAATGAAGTCCATCCCTTGTTGTCCTCTCACATCAAAATCCACCAACAGGTTTGTTTAGAACTGTTTTTGCTTATAAACTGTGCTTGATCTGTGCATATATCCTTATCATGGACTTTTTCCACTGAAGAAAGCAATATTATGAATAGAGGACTCTTATTTTCGCTGTCCTGTACATTACTTGTGGATTATTGTGATGTTTTTATCAGCTGTTTGGACTCATTCTGACGGCACACATTCACTCCGTTGGTGAGCAAGTGATGTGATGCTAATTTTCTCCAAATCTGTTCAGATGTAGAAACAAACTCACCTACATCTTGGATGGCCTAAGGGTGAGTGAGTACATTTTCATTTTTGGGTGAACTATTACTTTAAGAGTGTAAATAGGGTCTAATTTTGATTTCATGTCAACTTGAATAATGTCCCAATGGTTTATTTTTATCAGTTTTATGATCCTCATTAAATGAATCTGATAAGTATGTCTAATAAGACAGGCCGGAGGTAGAGCTGTCTCCCTCTCTCTCTTTGCAGAAGGGAATTGCAGTGGCCCGGTTCACGGCGCCTGAGGGGCCAATCTGCACACAGGGCCACAGAGGCCCACACTCAGAGACTGGAGACTAGAGCACTAGCAACGCTGCAATTATCCTGATTACCAACCAGGACGACTTCACGCTCCAGGGCTGCTCTGAACCCCCGCCTGTTCGGTCTCTTTCTTTCTCCAAAGTCTGCCTCCCTGTAACTCTGCGACAGCACATCTGAGCGCCAGTCAGCGCAAAGACTAATCACTCAAAGAGATGGTGCTTCACAGGACAGGTGCAGCTGCTGATGGTCCATATGTCTTCTTAAAGCCAAAGAAGATGAGAGGGCTCGACTCGCCCAGATTCTATACGGGGTCTAATGCTATTATTCGTATGGACGCTAAGAGGCCTATTGTTCCTGACACAATCTGTCTCTCTGTTTGCATTAGTGCTTAGGCCAGTTCAGCAAGATGCTAAGTAGAACTGGGTTACACTTCACCAAAACTTGAATTCATTCACATTACATAATGCTTAATGGATCAGTAATTCATACTGCACATTCAAATGCACAATTTTTTAAAAAATTCAAAACATTTCAGTTGAAAAATGCAGAAACGACTATAAGCTTTTGTAGGTTGAGTTCCTGTCTCTCTGTGGAGCTTTCAAAACATTGTTCTGCTTGAGCGGTCCGACGGGTCAACATATGGCACGAGTTTGAGGCGGGACAAAGTATTTGTCCAGACAATGGAGTGGTTGGAAAACCATTTTGTTTTCCAACCTGTTCAAAACCTGTTTATTTTTGCTATTATTATATTTGGTGCTGCTAATTATGTCTGACACTACATTAATCTGTTTCAGGACATTATGACTATTGAACTACTGAATGTAGACTACATGAACTTTAAGCAAAACATAAAAGTAAACAAATTAAATTAATTAATTTAATACAAGTTAGTTGATTTTATAGTAAAAACAAAACAAACAAATACAAAAAAAATATGGTAGCATCATTAAGTTTTACAAATTAAAATTTAATTTACTGTAAAAAAGATATATGTTAATAACCAAATAATGCAAATAAAAGTTCATATATCAAATTACAAAAATATGTTTTGCTTTTATAATATAATAATAACCACATGATGTTCCTCCGATGTAGTTTTCACACAAAATAAGGTAAATATTAATATATAGAAAACCCTAATTTATATAATTAATAAGAAAAAAATATATACATTTAGTTAAGAAAACCCATCAAATGTGAGCCGTCACACAGAGAATGTGAATTAACATTTTTTCATTGTAAATTATAAGATGATCTGTTCTTTTACTTCCAAAACCTGCACATTTAACACAATTTTACTGTAAACTTGAAAAAGTCCCATTAGATATTTTACCGTTTTTCACAGTATAGTGTAAGGGAACTTACTGTTAACCAATTAAAAGTTTTTTAGGATTTTAGTCTTTTACTATTAAAATGACAATAGCTTTTTTTTTTGCAGTGTTTTAGATTTTTCCTCATCAAGAAAAAAACAAAACAATTGCCTCTAGACAATCACAGCAACAATATTACAGTAATATATTATTATTGTCATTTTCACTATAAATGAGACACGAGATGGTGTTGTGTTTGTATGTAGGAGTGGACTGATATACATCGAATATACATCTACTCGCTCAATACTGCAACTGACCAATCAGGATCAAGTATTCCAGAGTGTGGTGTGATTAATGAGTTGCCATAGGGTTTTAAAAGTGTTCAAAAGGTCTGTTGGGTGGCTCCAAAGTTCTTGGCAGTACATAATATCTAAGACTTTCTGTACACCATTACGTAAAGAGAGAATGATGTAGTAGTTGCATAGCACCATCAGCATCCAGCTAAAAAAGTCCATTCTATTTCTAAACACAACTAAAGGCTGCACTCTGAATTGTAAAGGGCAGAAGACGAGAAAAAGAAAGATTGAAAGAGAGTCCTTTGCTGCAGCGGACTCCTCAAATCCATTAACACAGCAGAGATAGAACATAAAGGATGACAGCAGCAGGGAGGCAGAGAGGAAAGCCCCCAGGGATGTGATCAGACGCACATCTTTCAGGCTGACAAAAACTACACACGGAATACAGACAGCGTGCACTCCGAGATGCTTATAGACTGTTACAACTCTGGTTTCTCTAAACCAACATGAGCTCACATACTTCAGAGCACATTTTAGCTAGGAGATCACCCCTTATCTAGCACAAACATGGCACTGATGGACGGAAAACGTAAAAAATCTGCTTGAAGACTAGCGTTGTGAAAGCAGAGAGTTGGCATGGCTGACTTCAGGTGTGCTGCCTGTATTCCCTGCAGGTCCCCTTGTTTGTCTTCAAAGCAAGCGGTGCGCTATTATGAGCTAATCTACAGCAGATCAATACGGCACACTCCAAGCATGCTCAGCCTGACTAACACAATCACTTCTTACATGGCTTCTCTGCAGAGACACAATGGATCTCTGTGGACATGCACTGTGGCGCTTTTGCTGTTTTCTGAAGAGAAACGTTGTAGCAAAGTATTTCAACTGCTCATGATGTTTTCGCTTCAGTGTTTCAAACTGATAAACATGGGAAGCTACATTTCTGACATATCAGTCAAAATACTTGGTCCCACTTTATAATAAGTGTCCCTAATACCTGTGTACTTACATAGTAACTAAATGTGTACATAGTATGTAACCACAGTGTAAGTACACATTGGTACATAGTATCTACAGCTCTAATGTTTGTGTAACTACACACATGTAACAACCCACTGAATGGTGTGTGTAAGTGCAAATGTGTAACAGGACATTGGTAACAACACTTTTTGGTAATGAAAGTACAAATGTGCAACAGGACTAACAGCACTTTTTGGTAAAGAAAGTGTTACACTTTATATTAGATTTACCATGTAATTACTCGGATGTTACACAGCAGCGGCCAGTAAGTTAGGCGTTTACATATAAATTGTGGTTGGTGCCCAGAACGTTACACTTTATATTAAGTGGACAGTTCCTGAGGAGTTACCATGCAAGTACACTGGTATTACAGTGGTGCTCCAACTCGAGATCCAACTCCTCCCACTTTACATATCCCTAAACCTACCCATCTCCACCCCCTGGATCAAATGGTTTCAATTACTCTTATACATATTGTTGTTACAAAATGTAGTTATATAATTCCTGTTACACAATTGTTACACAAGTACTTAGTGAAGTGAAAAAAAGTGTTGTTACCAAAGTCCTGTTACACATTTGTACTTACACATACCATCCTGAGGGTTGTTACATGTGTGTCGTTACAGAAATATTACAGCTCTAGATACTATGTACCATTGTGTACTTACACTGTGGTTACATCATATGTACACATTTAGTTACTATGCAAGTACACGGGTATTAGGTACACAATATAAAGTGGGAACACATACTTTTTGAGGACTGTGTTTTGGAACGCAATTACAGTCAGGTGAACCACTGAAACAAGGTCGTCCATGCAATACACATTAATTTAACAACACAAGATGCAGGGCATAAAACCCTAATGTGGTTAGACAAGAAAAACCTAGGAAGAAATGGTTATTTCAGTGAAAAACCATCAAATGTAAACGGTTACAGTGAATTATGGGAATGTGAATTTAACTCAATTTAAGATGACTTGTTCTTTTCACTCAAAAACTGTACATTTGGTGGTATTTTAAAATTAAATGCCCAACTACTGTAAATCTATTAACTAATTAACACACTTTTAGCGTAGGATTTGTACAGTCTTTTAAATTAGCAATTTTATTCCAGCATTATCATAAATGCTCAAAAAACAAAAACAAATACAAAAAAAATAAAAATAAATAAGATTGAACAGAACAGATTGAACACTTGTGCATTTACTTACGCTCCTGTCCTTTCTTTCTTCTGTGAAACAAAAAGTAGATATTTTGAAAAACATTGGGGTCATGCAAGTGACATGAGGCTGAGTAAATGAGGAAATCTTTTTGCAATGTTTCACATATATGTGGTTAGGGCAACTTTTAGGTTTGCATTATTATTATTATTATTATTATTATAGATTGCTGTACCAAAAGATGTACACTGTGAAATAATGTGGTTCTAAAATGTCACCGTAAGTGGTTTAGCAACAACCAACCACTGATAATCCATGCTGCTTATCTTAAATATTCATGAACAAAACTCACATTCTGCATTTCCTTTAAGTGTTTGACAGAAAAAAATTAACAGTGACCGCAAACTTGGAGTGATTGACGAGTAGTTATTAAAACACGTTGCATGCTGCACTTGTCAAATTAATGTTGTTAACCTCGTAATATGCAAATAACAACCTGTAAGGGTTTGCAGGGTGAAGTCTCAAAGCCTGACTACTCAAGACTGATTACTAACCCAGGGTAAAGTATAAGTTGCTCACTAGGATTAAGTCAAAAATGACTTCGGGTTAACCAGTTCAAGTGTGAAAAACTCAGTAGTGCCTGTTTAGTAGTTAGTATATCTCTGCAAGAACTCAGAAGAAATTCATTTTCCATCAGCCGAACAGCTTCAGTGTGTGCATGAAAAATGTCACTTTCGTAATGCAGACAAGGTCAAAGCAAAGACGTGGGTTTCTCAATAAATTCTTGAAATCATTTTATTTTGCACCTCAAAACAAGACGGGAATGAGTATGTGGTACATTGGGAATGTAGACACAGCTGTACTTTTACAAATTTTTTTTTTGGTGTAAGCTCAGAGAAAACAAAATTGTTAATACAGTCATAATAATTGCACTTCATAAATCTAGACTGTAGCCAGCTTTTTGCCTCTGCCAGAAACCCCCCATCGACTCACTCTCGAGTTTCTAAATTCAATTTACCGGTGAAATTTGACTGACAAAAGAAATGCTAATTTAATGCCAGGGACCGCTGTGCCCATCCAATTTTTCTTTATTTCCCCCCTCTGTGTCCCACAAGGCATTAGTCTTCTCAGTAATCTAAGTGCAGTACATTCACAGGAAAGTCACAGTCGGAATAAATATTTCAGTGTTGAGACAGAGCTTACGAGCGGCCTCAACCCAGCTCGAAACCGCTAGCACAGAGCTGAGAAAAATGCTCGGCCCCTCTCCTTCCACCTCTGTTTGAGAGAGGCAATGATTGTTTTTATCGTTTCAAAAAGAGGAATGGTCAAGCGACACCTCTGACAGTTTACCTCCCCTCAGGTCCTCATTTAATGGAGTCACCGTGAGGGAAGAGTCGTTTGAACCCTAACCAATCGAGAACAAGATTTCCAACAACAGACGGCTCATTTTCAGAATTCCAAATCAGATTAATTTTGGCATGTCAGAATGTGTTTCTATGACTGAAACAGACCTGATCGGCCTAATCTTGTTAATGAGGGCGGTCTCATTTCAGAGCTTTCCAACAACCGGTTACTTTTACATCTGCTTATGTGGAGATTTGATTCCAGTGTAGGTAAATAAATGAGCATTCTGGTGGTGGTTACACCGCAAGAACAGCAGAAACTTATACTGCAGCCAAAGGAGAATAAAATCAAAATTAAAGACCCTTAACGAAACATAAAAAAACCTAAGCATTTTACACTCTTACTCCCTTAGCAGCCAATGCATATTATATACTACAAATATATATATAAAACAACAAAAATAGGTTCAAGTCTTCAAGTTCTTTAAATACATTATATCCGAACGTCTAATTTCCCACCTCCCAAGACTTTCACACATTTTTACACCCCAAGCAGTGCAGTTTCTTTGAAAAAACAAGGTTTTTCCATTTTATCCATTAGCGTCACCTAAAAGCACTGATCTAGTTGCCTTTTTGGTCTTTGAAATGTTGTAATGCGTGCATACCGTTACCTCTTACAGTGTTCTGTGAGCACAGGTTCAACCGTATCTTGTATCTTTTACAGACAAGCGTGGTGCTTTAAGACCATCATCTTCACCGCGTTAATCCAAATAGTTACTTGGGGAGGAGAGGAGGCCATTTTTACTTCATTTAAACTATTGACTCTCACCAAAAATAAAAATATTAGTCTGATAAAATAATTCGAAAGGAAAAATAGAAAAACAATTGGAAAACAACAAAAAAAAATCCCTCTTGGCAAAAAGAGAGAAAAGAATCACAGAATCCACATTTAGGAACATTCCAATTCCCAGCCAGCAATTCTCTCCCAGCTCTGAGCCGAGAGGCACCGATTGGCTTTCCAGCATTCACCCAACCGTATTCTGATCCAGATCTCCCCCAGTCTGCTTTGAGCAGGATCACCAAACTCCACTGCAAATCTAGGCAATGGCAACAACTGCAGTTTGTGATTAAAGATTTTGCAGTCGCTCTTTATATCAGTCAGCCCCGTCTCTTCTTATCTGTAAACAGGGAGGCGTATGTGTGCATGCTGGTGGTCCAATAGTCTCGGCACAGACACGGTCTCGTATCCCTTCCCCAACATCTGCTCCTTGATGCAGGGAGGATGGATGTCATTGATCAGGTATTCCAGTGACTGCAGACTGCTGCTCAACACTGACGTATTACATAGACTCTTACTGGGCAAACTGCAGCACAGACCACCCGTGCTGTCTATGGGCGGGTGGTGATGATGCAGACACGGTCTCGTATCCCTTCCCCAACATCTGCTCCTTGATGCAGGGAGGATGGATGTCATTGATCAGGTATTCCAGTGACTGCAGACTGCTGCTCAACACTGACGTATTACATAGACTCTTACTGGGCAAACTGCAGCACAGACCACCCGTGCTGTCTATGGGCGGGTGGTGATGATGGTGGTGGTGATGATGATGAGGGTGCTGGTGAGGGTGGGGGAATCCCAACTCCCTGTGTCCCGTCACCGGTCCAGCTGTGGTCGTAGCTCCTGGAAGCTCCTGTGGGTTGTAGCAGTCGCTGTCCGGCGTCACCAGAACGCTGTTCCACGGCGGTGCAAAGTACTGACCGACAGAAAAGTTCCCATGCATCCCCACACAGTTCAAAGGGGAGGAGCTGACCTTGTCCAGCCCACCTCCACCGCTCATACTGGCCGTCATCGGGTAACCTCTGGAGGAGGACACTTGCGCCCCTCCGAGCATGATGGACCCTCCTGGGGCGCAGGTTTCGGGCGACTTGCTTATGGCACCTCCGCCTCCGCTCCCTTCGCTGTACATCCTCAAAACCACCTGCTGCTGCTGCTGTTTTTGCCACAGGAGGTAGTCCATACCGTCGGGATACACCCCGGCCTTCATCGCCTCCCCGTTGTGCCCTGGCAGCACCGTCCCTGAATAGGCCATGTTTCCCTGCGGAGCCACACTAGTGACGTAAGTCCCCCCTGAGGAGTTAGCAGTGCCCGGTTTGGATGGGCTGGGGTTCGGCGGTCCCGTCGATGCCCCGTTCTGACACACCTGCTGTAGAGCCTGGGCCTGGCAGTGCTGGTTGATCTGGTAAATGATGCTCTGGATGGAGGGAAGATTCGACTGAGGAGGGAGGTTCAATCCTCGACCCCCCGCAACAGGGATCATGGAGCTGGCCACAGTGACATTAGGGGGGACCGCCAGAGCGGTGGCCTCTGGCGGTTTGGGAGGCCCTGTGTGGTACACAATCTGTCCGTGGCAATGACCTAAAGTGCTGCTGTTGGGAGGCGGATAAGGAGCCACTGCTATCTGCGCCGGAGACAACTTAGTCCTCCTGCCCTCTGAGTTTTTGAGGACGCCCTTTGTGGAGGGTGCGAAAGATGACGAGGAAGATGAGGATGACGACAATGAGACCTTGACCATCGCTAACAGACCCTGGTAGCCCCCTGTGTGGAGGTGTGGGTAGGGGCTGTAGCGCTGTCCGGTGGTGTCGTATCCGTTCACAGTCCGGTTAAGGTGCTTGTGTTGGGGGACCCTATTCTGATCCAGATCTCCCCCAGTCTGCTTTGAGCAGGATCACCAAACTCCACTGCAAATCTAGGCAATGGCAACAACTGCAGTTTGTGATTAAAGATTTTGCAGTCGCTCTTTATATCAGTCAGCCCCGTCTCTTCTTATCTGTAAACAGGGAGGCGTATGTGTGCATGCTGGTGGTCCAATAGTCTCGGCACAGACACGGTCTCGTATCCCTTCCCCAACATCTGCTCCTTGATGCAGGGAGGATGGATGTCATTGATCAGGTATTCCAGTGACTGCAGACTGCTGCTCAACACTGACGTATTACATAGACTCTTACTGGGCAAACTGCAGCACAGACCACCCGTGCTGTCTATGGGCGGGTGGTGATGATGGTGGTGGTGATGATGATGAGGGTGCTGGTGAGGGTGGGGGAATCCCAACTCCCTGTGTCCCGTCACCGGTCCAGCTGTGGTCGTAGCTCCTGGAAGCTCCTGTGGGTTGTAGCAGTCGCTGTCCGGCGTCACCAGAACGCTGTTCCACGGCGGTGCAAAGTACTGACCGACAGAAAAGTTCCCATGCATCCCCACACAGTTCAAAGGGGAGGAGCTGACCTTGTCCAGCCCACCCCCACCGCTCATACTGGCCGTCATCGGGTAACCTCTGGAGGAGGACACTTGCGCCCCTCCGAGCATGATGGACCCTCCTGGGGCGCAGGTTTCGGGCGACTTGCTTATGGCACCTCCGCCTCCGCTCCCTTCGCTGTACATCCTCAAAACCACCTGCTGCTGCTGCTGTTTTTGCCACAGGAGGTAGTCCATACCGTCGGGATACACCCCGGCCTTCATCGCCTCCCCGTTGTGCCCTGGCAGCACCGTCCCTGAATAGGCCATGTTTCCCTGCGGAGCCACACTAGTGACGTAAGTCCCCCCTGAGGAGTTAGCAGTGCCCGGTTTGGATGGGCTGGGGTTCGGCGGTCCCGTCGATGCCCCGTTCTGACACACCTGCTGTAGAGCCTGGGCCTGGCAGTGCTGGTTGATCTGGTAAATGATGCTCTGGATGGAGGGAAGATTCGACTGAGGAGGGAGGTTCAATCCTCGACCCCCCGCAACAGGGATCATGGAGCTGGCCACAGTGACATTAGGGGGGACCGCCAGAGCGGTGGCCTCTGGCGGTTTGGGAGGCCCTGTGTGGTACACAATCTGTCCGTGGCAATGACCTAAAGTGCTGCTGTTGGGAGGCGGATAAGGAGCCACTGCTATCTGCGCCGGAGACAACTTAGTCCTCCTGCCCTCTGAGTTTTTGAGGACGCCCTTTGTGGAGGGTGCGAAAGATGACGAGGAAGATGAGGATGACGACAATGAGACCTTGACCATCGCTAACAGACCCTGGTAGCCCCCTGTGTGGAGGTGTGGGTAGGGGCTGTAGCGCTGTCCGGTGGTGTCGTATCCGTTCACAGTCCGGTTAAGGTGCTTGTGTTGGGGGACCCTGATGTTGGTGGGGAAGATCTTGATGGACAGAGGGCTGTTGGCCGTCTTCTGCGCGTAGGCATCCAGCTCTGCTGCGCTGGGGTAGCGCGGGGAAGGCATGGGGACAGTCAGCTCACCTGCAAGACAAAAAAATACGTAAGAAAACCATGAGTCAGAGTTACGGCCCACAACCTATTTGTCATTTGGAGCTTGAAAGCTACCGGTCACCATCTAATTCATCAGCAGCCAGCACATTCTTCTAAATAGACACTATTCTACATACCGTACTTGTGTGCACATCTCCATCCATTTTAATAGAGACGAGTGTGCTAAGCCTCAATGAGTCAGTCTGAATGACTACGAAAATGTCAGCTAAGAACAAAAATTTTATGGTACAAACCATAGACGCGTAATTCACAAATAATGTGAATATTGAAAATTTTTAATTCACCCTGTCTATAGAAACTATTTTATTCCTCACCCAGTCCTCTCTCTCTCAGTGGAGGTTCATCCCTGGATAAACAGCTCTTTTTTAACTCGAAATTAGGCACCTAAGGCATTATTAAACCAGCGCTTTGTGAAATTAATTTGGCCTCTCTATTGTTCAAAATTGGGTTACCCTTGGAGACGGAAAGGAGAGCGAGCAGGAAGTAAGGAGGATAAAATACTTGTTTAATTGCACTGACACATTTGAGATTTATAAGTAGCACCAGTAGGTCTTAGCCTTGGCCAGGCCAATTTCTCAATTATTCAATCAGACCATCTCCAAATGAAGAGATAGACCTACATTACCCCTCCCATGAACCCCTGAAAACTCCACCCACTGGGAATCCATAACCGGGTTTTTTTCAGCCTGTACCGAGAAACTGTGAGACAAAATGTACTGCAAGAGCTTTGTCATAAAACATGATTGAGACATCCATAAAAAAACTGCGCTGCGAAACGGACTCGCACCTATTAAAACGCAAAGACCCACATGTTGGGCAGGACAGGAAATTATAAAAAAACCCAATAAGCCTTAATGTCTCTGACAGCAAGACAAAGTGTCCTTGTAGTTGGACTCTGTTTTGGCTTGATCGGGGTTTCGAATCAGGCCTGTTCAGAGAAACCCGGGGCTTTTGGGATTCTGAGAAAAACAACTTGGGGAAACAAGGAGAAAGAGCTGCGAGAGGCAGCACAGAGGATGAGCGGAGGTGAAGGGCTGTGGTGAGATTGGATTTAAACGACATTATTCAGGCAATTTCATGGCTACTTAGTTCAGTGCTACAAAAAGCAGAGAGGGAGCGGGCAAAGCACTCAATTTACAAGTGATAAATCAACTGCCACAAATGACTACCAACTCTCTCAAAAATTATATTTTAAGGAAAGTGTGCATATTTTCTGCTTGTTTTTATCATTCTGACTAAAATTAAACTGCCACAAATGACAGTGTCAGCAACTGTCAGAGTGGTTTTCCAGAACTCCGGGATCCAGCTGTGAGGAAGTTGTCACATTTCTGATTGTCACACATCCTTTCCTCTCTAGCTTCCATTAAGCTGACACAGGTCAATCACTCAAGCAGCTAAATCTACATCATCCATGTGCTTTAAGCTCTTAAAATCTAATAGCATGTGGTAAAAAAAGTTGCATATCTATGCAGAGTCAAGAAAACAAATGTTTAGCAATTAATGTTTTTGAAAAAAGTCGCAACATACACTGTCAAATCTGCAGAAGCAGCTGATAAATGATTACATTTTGTTTTCAAAATAGTTTCAAAATCATTAGAATTAGGGATGCACGTATCGGGCCCGATACTGAGCTTCTGTACTCGTACTCGTTAAAAAGCCCCGATACCACACAACATGTGATAAGTGCCACATTCAGACAAAGAAATACTGACAACAGACAGCAGAATGGAGTTATTAGAGATTAAGTTTGTAGTTTGGTCGGATATGTCCTAAACAAGTAAAACAATGCACAAGTTACTTAACGGTAGGGGGAGAGAGAGAGGGAGAGAGAGAGGGAGAGAGAGAGAGAGAGAGAGAGAGAGAGAGAGA
>NW_015505409.1:2309652-2377540 GCF_001515645.1 Sinocyclocheilus grahami
AAAAAAACATATGTTTTGGTTCTGATTATCATGTTTATTGCACTGAAATCATGCGTTTTAAACCATATTAGTTTAAACTTCTGAGATACGGTTTTCTGAGTGCACACGTACAGAAAGCGGCTGTCAAAGCATGTGAGTACTAAACTAAGTTCTCATTCACACACAAGTTTACGTTAAAAACACACGAGTTACAAAACGGTCGGTTATGTCTGTGAAGGTAAACCGCTGAGAAATAAGTCGCACGTTTATTTTAGATCTGTGTAACAGCAGCAATATACATTAAATAAATCCACTGCTCTCATCTCCTCTGAGGCTGGAACTCTAAATAGTGTTCTGTGCTCGTATGTGCAGCTAAAGACAGAACAGTTAGCATGTTTTGCTCAAACTTTTGCCATGGCATTAGAACTAGTACACCGTTGTCGCTTGCGAAAACACAATAACGGTGCCTTGAGTGGAAACTTACAGATTAAGGGGCGGTAATATTATAATGAGATCCCTTTGCCACGTCACCAAGGGAGCGAAATCTGATGCGTTCGTTTTCTCAGACGCTTGCAGAAAAAGGCTTCCCAAAACAAAGTTACTGGGTTAATCTTTTTCACGTTTGCTTGGTTGGTAGATGCACTGGGGACCTGATTATAGCACTTAAAACCTGGAAAAGTCCGATTTTCATGATATGTCACCTTTAAGTAATTGGTTAAATTCAAGTATTTGACATTAAAGACAACACAGACACAATTATTATGTTGGTGATAAAATTGGCCTCACAAATGTAAAAAATGCCCCTGATAAATCAATTACAGGAAAAGTGGAAAAGTTAATTTCTGACCCTGGTCCATTCTATTTCTAAATAAAACTAAAGCCTGCACTCTGAAATGTAGAGGGCAGAACACGAGAAAAAGAAAGAGATTGAAAGAGAGTCCTTTGCTGCAGAGGACTCCTCAAATCCATTAACACAGCAGAGATAGAACATAAAGGATGACAGCAGCAGGGAGGCAGAGAGGAAAGCCCCCAGGGATGTGATCAGACGCACATCTTTCAAGCTGACAAAAACTACACACGGAAAAAAGACAGCGTGCACTCTGAGATGTTTATAGACTGTTACAACTCTGGTTTCTCTAAACCAACATGAGCTCACATACTTCAGAGCACATTTTATCTAGGATATCACCCCTTATCTAGCACAAACAGTACTGATGGACTGAAAACGTAAAAAAAAAATCTGCTTGAAGACTAGCATTGTGAAAGTAGAATGTAGGCATGGCTGACTTCAGGTGTACTGCCTGTATTCCCTGCTGGTCCCCTTGTTTGTCTTCAAAGCAAGCGGTGCGCTATTATGAGCTAATCTACAGCAGATCAATACGGCACACTCCAAGCATGTTCAGCCTGACTAACACAATCACTTTTTACATGGCTTCTCTGCAGAGACACAATGGATCTCTATGGACATGCACTGTCGCATTTTTGCTGTTTTCCTGAGGAGAAACATTGTAGCAAAGTATTTCAGCTGCTCCGCGACATCAATGTTTTCGCTTCAGTGTTTTAAACTGCTCAACATGGGAAGCTCCATATTCAACGAAACAGTCAAAATATTTTTTGTGGACTATGTTTTGGAATGTAATTACAGTCAGGTGAACCACTGAGACAAGGTGAATGATCGTTCGTGCAATAAACATTGATTTAACAACATAAGCTGTGTGACATTAAAACCTAATGTGGTTAGATAAGAAAAAAAAACTAAGAAGAATTATTGTTTTTCCAGTGAAAACCCATCAAATGTGAGCTGAATTTTGGGAATGTGAATTTTAGGTTTTAACGAAATTATAAGAGGACTCAAAAACTGTACATTTAACAGTATTAAAATATAAAAATGTTGAACAGTGACTGCAAACTTGAAGTGATAGACAAGCAGTTATTAAAATATGTTGCATGCTGTACTTGTCAATTCAATGATAACCTCATAAATATGCAAATAACAATTTTAACAGGGTTTGCAGTGTGAAATCTCAAAACCTGACTACTCGAGACTAATTACTAATTTATAATAAAGTACAAGTATTCTAGAATTAAGTTTACTAGGATTAAGTTCACTAGGATTAAGTCAAAATGACTTTGGGTGAACTATTTCAAGTGTGAAAAACTCTGTAGCGCCTATCTAGTAGGTAGTATATCTCTGCAAGTACTCAATTACAAGAAGTTCATTTTCCACCTCCCAAACTGCTTCCATTTATGCATGACAATTTCCCTTTAGTAATACAGACAAGGTCAAAGCAAAGACGTGGGTTTCTCAATAAATTCTTGAAATCATTTTATTTTGCACCTCAAAACAAGAAGGGAATGAGTATGTGGTACATTGGGAATGTAGACACAGCTGTACTTTTACATTTTTTTTTTTTTGGTGTAAGCTCAGAGAAAACAAAATTGTTAATACAGTCATAATAATTGCACTTTATAAATCTAGACTGTAGCCAGCTTTTTGCCTCCGCCAGAAACCTGTGTCGACTCTCTTGAGTTTCTAAATTCAATTTACCGGTAAAATTTGACTGACAATAGAAATGCTAATTTAACGTTAGGGACCGCTGTGCCCATCCAATTTTTCTTTATTTCCCCTCTCTCTGTCCCACAAGGCATTAGTCTTCTCAGTAATCTAAGTGCAGTACATTCACAGGAAAGTCACAGTCGGAATAAATATTTCAGTGTTGAGACAAAGCTTACGAGCGGCCCCAACCTGGCTCGAAACTACTAGCACAGAGCTGAGAAAATCGCTCGTCACCTCTCCTTCCACCTCTGTTCGAGAGAGGCAATGATTGTTTTTATCGTTTCAAAAAGAGGACTGGTCAAGTGACACCTCTGATAGTTTAACTCCCCTCACGCCCTCATTTAATGGTCTCACGTGTACTTCGAAACTTCGAAGCCATGAGGAAAGAGTCAATTGATCCCTAACCAATCAAGAACAAGCTTTCCAACAACAGACAGCTCATTTTCAGAATTCCAAATCAGATTCATTCAGTTTATATGATGTTCCTTTTGAAATAGACCCGATCGGCCTAATCTTGTTAATGAGAGCGGTCTCATTTCAGAGCTTTCACACAACCGGTTCCTTATATATCTGCTTATTTGGAGATTTGATTCCAGTGTAGGTAAATAAATGAGCATTCTGGTGGTGGTTACACCGCAAGAACAGCAGAAACTTATACTGCAGCCAAAGGAGAATAAAATCAAAATTAAAGACCCTTAACGAAACATAAAAAAACCTAAGCATTTTACACTCTTACTCCCTTAGCAGCCAATGCATATTATATACTACAAATATATATATAAAACAACAAAAATAGGTTCAAGTCTTCAAGTTCTTTAAATACATTATATCCGAACGTCTAATTTCCCACCTCCCAAGACTTTCACACATTTTTACACCCCAAGCAGTGCAGTTTCTTTGAAAAAACAAGGTTTTTCCATTTTATCCATTAGCGTCACCTAAAAGCACTGATCTAGTTGCCTTTTTGGTCTTTGAAATGTTGTAATGCGTGCATACCGTTACCTCTTACAGTGTTCTGTGAGCACAGGTTCAACCGTATCTTGTATCTTTTACAGACAAGCGTGGTGCTTTAAGACCATCATCTTCACCGCGTTAATCCAAATAGTTACTTGGGGAGGAGAGGAGGCCATTTTTACTTCATTTAAACTATTGACTCTCACCAAAAATAAAAATATTAGTCTGATAAAATAATTCGAAAGGAAAAATAGAAAAACAATTGGAAAACAACAAAAAAAAATCCCTCTTGGCAAAAAGAGAGAAAAGAATCACAGAATCCACATTTAGGAACATTCCAATTCCCAGCCAGCAATTCTCTCCCAGCTCTGAGCCGAGAGGCACCGATTGGCTTTCCAGCATTCACCCAACCGTATTCTGATCCAGATCTCCCCCAGTCTGCTTTGAGCAGGATCACCAAACTCCACTGCAAATCTAGGCAATGGCAACAACTGCAGTTTGTGATTAAAGATTTTGCAGTCGCTCTTTATATCAGTCAGCCCCGTCTCTTCTTATCTGTAAACAGGGAGGCGTATGTGTGCATGCTGGTGGTCCAATAGTCTCGGCACAGACACGGTCTCGTATCCCTTCCCCAACATCTGCTCCTTGATGCAGGGAGGATGGATGTCATTGATCAGGTATTCCAGTGACTGCAGACTGCTGCTCAACACTGACGTATTACATAGACTCTTACTGGGCAAACTGCAGCACAGACCACCCGTGCTGTCTATGGGCGGGTGGTGATGATGGTGGTGGTGATGATGATGAGGGTGCTGGTGAGGGTGGGGGAATCCCAACTCCCTGTGTCCCGTCACCGGTCCAGCTGTGGTCGTAGCTCCTGGAAGCTCCTGTGGGTTGTAGCAGTCGCTGTCCGGCGTCACCAGAACGCTGTTCCACGGCGGTGCAAAGTACTGACCGACAGAAAAGTTCCCATGCATCCCCACACAGTTCAAAGGGGAGGAGCTGACCTTGTCCAGCCCACCCCCACCGCTCATACTGGCCGTCATCGGGTAACCTCTGGAGGAGGACACTTGCGCCCCTCCGAGCATGATGGACCCTCCTGGGGCGCAGGTTTCGGGCGACTTGCTTATGGCACCTCCGCCTCCGCTCCCTTCGCTGTACATCCTCAAAACCACCTGCTGCTGCTGCTGTTTTTGCCACAGGAGGTAGTCCATACCGTCGGGATACACCCCGGCCTTCATCGCCTCCCCGTTGTGCCCTGGCAGCACCGTCCCTGAATAGGCCATGTTTCCCTGCGGAGCCACACTAGTGACGTAAGTCCCCCCTGAGGAGTTAGCAGTGCCCGGTTTGGATGGGCTGGGGTTCGGCGGTCCCGTCGATGCCCCGTTCTGACACACCTGCTGTAGAGCCTGGGCCTGGCAGTGCTGGTTGATCTGGTAAATGATGCTCTGGATGGAGGGAAGATTCGACTGAGGAGGGAGGTTCAATCCTCGACCCCCCGCAACAGGGATCATGGAGCTGGCCACAGTGACATTAGGGGGGACCGCCAGAGCGGTGGCCTCTGGCGGTTTGGGAGGCCCTGTGTGGTACACAATCTGTCCGTGGCAATGACCTAAAGTGCTGCTGTTGGGAGGCGGATAAGGAGCCACTGCTATCTGCGCCGGAGACAACTTAGTCCTCCTGCCCTCTGAGTTTTTGAGGACGCCCTTTGTGGAGGGTGCGAAAGATGACGAGGAAGATGAGGATGACGACAATGAGACCTTGACCATCGCTAACAGACCCTGGTAGCCCCCTGTGTGGAGGTGTGGGTAGGGGCTGTAGCGCTGTCCGGTGGTGTCGTATCCGTTCACAGTCCGGTTAAGGTGCTTGTGTTGGGGGACCCTGATGTTGGTGGGGAAGATCTTGATGGACAGAGGGCTGTTGGCCGTCTTCTGCGCGTAGGCATCCAGCTCTGCTGCGCTGGGGTAGCGCGGGGAAGGCATGGGGACAGTCAGCTCACCTGCAAGACAAAAAAATACGTAAGAAAACCATGAGTCAGAGTTACGGCCCACAACCTATTTGTCATTTGGAGCTTGAAAGCTACCGGTCACCATCTAATTCATCAGCAGCCAGCACATTCTTCTAAATAGACACTATTCTACATACCGTACTTGTGTGCACATCTCCATCCATTTTAATAGAGACGAGTGTGCTAAGCCTCAATGAGTCAGTCTGAATGACTACGAAAATGTCAGCTAAGAACAAAAATTTTATGGTACAAACCATAGACGCGTAATTCACAAATAATGTGAATATTGAAAATTTTTAATTCACCCTGTCTATAGAAACTATTTTATTCCTCACCCAGTCCTCTCTCTCTCAGTGGAGGTTCATCCCTGGATAAACAGCTCTTTTTTAACTCGAAATTAGGCACCTAAGGCATTATTAAACCAGCGCTTTGTGAAATTAATTTGGCCTCTCTATTGTTCAAAATTGGGTTACCCTTGGAGACGGAAAGGAGAGCGAGCAGGAAGTAAGGAGGATAAAATACTTGTTTAATTGCACTGACACATTTGAGATTTATAAGTAGCACCAGTAGGTCTTAGCCTTGGCCAGGCCAATTTCTCAATTATTCAATCAGACCATCTCCAAATGAAGAGATAGACCTACATTACCCCTCCCATGAACCCCTGAAAACTCCACCCACTGGGAATCCATAACCGGGTTTTTTTCAGCCTGTACCGAGAAACTGTGAGACAAAATGTACTGCAAGAGCTTTGTCATAAAACATGATTGAGACATCCATAAAAAAACTGCGCTGCGAAACGGACTCGCACCTATTAAAACGCAAAGACCCACATGTTGGGCAGGACAGGAAATTATAAAAAAACCCAATAAGCCTTAATGTCTCCGACAGCAAGACAAAGTGTCCTTGTAGTTGGACTCTGTTTTGGCTTGATCGGGGTTTCGAATCAGGCCTGTTCAGAGAAACCCGGGGCTTTTGGGATTCTGAGAAAAACAACTTGGGGAAACAAGGAGAAAGAGCTGCGAGAGGCAGCACAGAGGATGAGCGGAGGTGAAGGGCTGTGGTGAGATTGGATTTAAACGACATTATTCAGGCAATTTCATGGCTACTTAGTTCAGTGCTACAAAAAGCAGAGAGGGAGCGGGCAAAGCACTCAATTTACAAGTGATAAATCAACTGCCACAAATGACTACCAACTCTCTCAAAAATTATATTTTAAGGAAAGTGTGCATATTTTCTGCTTGTTTTTATCATTCTGACTAAAATTAAACTGCCACAAATGACAGTGTCAGCAACTGTCAGAGTGGTTTTCCAGAACTCCGGGATCCAGCTGTGAGGAAGTTGTCACATTTCTGATTGTCACACATCCTTTCCTCTCTAGCTTCCATTAAGCTGACACAGGTCAATCACTCAAGCAGCTAAATCCACATCATCCATTGCTCTAAGCCCTTAAAATCTAATAGCGCATGGTAAAAAAAAACCGTGATGTGGTTGCAGTCAAGAAAACAAATGTTTAGCAATTAATGTTTTTGAAAAAAGTCGCAACATACACTGTCAAATCTGCAGAAGCAGCTGATAAATGATTACATTTTGTTTTCAAAATAGTTTCAAAATCATTAGAATTAGGGATGCACGTATCGGGCCCGATACTGAGCTTCTGTACTCGTACTCGTTAAAAAGCCCCGATACCACACAACATGTGATAAGTGCCACATTCAGACAAAGAAATACTGACAACAGACAGCAGAATGGAGTTATTAGAGATTAAGTTTGTAGTTTGGTCGGATATGTCCTAAACAAGTAAAACAATGCACAAGTTACTTAACGGTAGGGGGAGAGAGAGAGGGAGAGAGAGAGGGAGAGAGAGAGGGAGAGAGAGAGGGAGAGAGAGAGGGAGAGAGAGAGGGAGAGAGAGAGGGAGAGAGAGAGGGAGAGAGAGAGGGAGAGAGAGAGGGAGAGAGAGAGGGAGAGAGAGAGGGAGAGAGAGAGGGAGAGAGAGAGAGAGAGAGAGAGAGAGAGAGAGAGATCAATTGTGTGATCTTTGATGTTCACTCACTTAGCACACGCATCATTTGGATTAAAACTAAATCGTAAAAATAAGACCATTTATAGGGGCATTCACTATAAACATAATTTATTTTCAATTTTTAGGCAAACATGACTTTCAGGCGAAAGTGAATCTAGCCTGTGTGAAATGCGCTAAGCTGTACTTGTCCCTCTCATTCTGCACCAGTACAAATATGTGCACACGTTGCGCGTGTTTTGCTTGCTTGAGTGTTTCTGCATTATATGAGTGGCTTTGGAATATAAATCGCAGCACGTTTCAGATTAAAAAACCCGCGACTTCTATTTCTGAAAATATCACAGTTAGGAGATTTATAACGAGTGGTTCCCTGCATTATTACAGCAAAGCATGTGATTACAGTACTAAGCCACTGCAATGGAGCAGCTCTAATGCTATTAAATTAAAGATGATGTACCATAGAGAAAAAAAATTAACAGTAAAAGTAACAAAAACTAAATTTTTATGGCCATAATTAAGTGTGAAAATAACGAAGGATATACAGTCAAACCAAAAATGATTCAGATACCAGATATAATTTTTGATATTTTTTTTAGTGGGTGCAGGACACCATAGTTCATTTATGTAAGTGAGGACAGCAAAATAAAGTAAACTGTGATAAATTATACCCAAAAATTCTTTATACGGTGGACTACCAGTAAAACTGATAACAAATTTGGGACCAAAAATTATTCAGACCGAGTTTGGGAAAAAAATTGAAGTTCAGGTGTGCATGAAGCTGGGTGACAGCACGCCCAGGAGACTACAGGCTGTCATTAAGGCTAAGGGTTGCCCGACTAAGTATTGATAGTTGTGTAAATACTGTCATACTAACAGCTGTCTGAATAATTTTTGGTTGATTGTAATCCATTACATACCTTTCTATCAAAGTTATATAACATTATCAAGCTGAATTTGTTCTGACAGTTTAACTCCGAGATCTTGTCATATTTTACTACCATTTTCTGAACTATAGCAAATAAACTGTGATAATGTGAGAAATGTTGAAGGTGTCTGAATACATTTAGGTTTGACTGTATCTATTTGATAAATGAAGTTAATCAACTAACATTATACATACTCTTTTGGTTTCTGTACCCAATATTTAAACAATTTACAAATGCAATAAAAAATATTGGTATCGGTACTCTGTATTGGCAAGTACCAAAAATAAAAGTATCGGTATCGGGCAAGTACTGGATAAAGTGGTATCGGTGCATCCCTAATTAGAATCAAATAATATAATGTATAAAATATTATAAACTGTTTCTTTAAGATGAGGCGCTATAAAATACTGTTTATGTAATAATAAATGTTTTTTTTTGTAAGATAAACAATATAGTGTTTATCTTGAACAATTAAGCTTAACGAAAAAGTATCTTAAAAGAAATGGGAAACAGAATGTCAAATAAACACTTTCTTTAGCTGCTGCACAACTTTTCCAGTGGATAGCACATATCTGACCCATTCTTCTATCCAAAAGAGTTTCATTTCATGTATATTTATAGGATGTCTTGCTTGAGTGGCCTGCTTCAGACCACAGCGTTTCAAATGGAATTGGAACCAGGACTCCAGAGAAGACCAAAAAATACAAAATTGCATCCGATTGTGCTGCTGCTGTTGATATACACCTCTGTTTGGGATCACTGCCATGCGGTGTGACCCCACTTCTTTTGAGTTTTAGATCATACAAGACCCTCTATAAATGTGTTCACAATACAGCATAAAATATTTCTTGTTGCTTTTATTTGAGTGTCACTGTCTGAACTGATTGGCATTTGCTTTATTTAATTTATGGATACAGATTTTTTTGCATGTATTATCATTTTCGAGCTGTTTATTTGAGAATAAAAGTCAGGTCATGTTCTAGGCCACATTTGTGCAGAAATCTAAACAAACCCCAAACATTCACTGTCTCAGACTAGCTCTTTTATGTCTAATAAGTCTTTTTAAAGCATTCCTGAGGCTACAGAGGTCTGCAGAGTGTTTAAAGCGCATATGTTAGCTGGCATCTTCTTGGGCAGCGGATGAAAGGATGCTCGTCTCCACGCTGTCACAGTGTAATTGGAGGTGTTCTAAATGGGTCAGATGAAATGGGGGCTGTCGAGCATCTGTCCAGCCCATGCAGGGCCAGCGCAGGGGCCGACACTTTCAACCCCCTCGGTGACAGCAGCACCACGGTGCTTTGATGTTTCCCCGACTGCCAGCACAGAAGAGTGTGTGTGTGTGTGTGTGTGTGTGTGTGTGACAACTAAACTGACAGTTTCCTCACTTCATTGGATCCATAGAGGGGAAAAAACAGTGGATTTCAAAGAGGCATCACTGGTCCGTATGCAAATAGACGCAAATAGCCAATTTTCTGATCTCCTTTACGTGAGGGGGGTTGGATTGGGTGACTATCTTTGATCATCACATGGTTTAATTAAGGAGCCATGCTTTGCCATGTCACTCTCCCTTAGCCTTCTATCTCTCTCCTCCCTTCACTCCATCTCGCTTCACCAAAATGTACTAATTATCATTAAAGCTCAGCTAATACTGTTGCGGCCATGTGTGTTTGGGTGACAGGTCCATATTTTCCATTCCCAAACTGCTCTGTTGAATCCTTTCGTACAACGGATAAAGCCGCTGTTGCTGTCTTTCTCTCTGTGGCCTGCTCTTGTTTGTCAACAGGCAAAAGCCTCCAGCACCCGACCTGCCATCAAAGGGTTTCACACTTCACAGGCCACGGGGATTAGAGGCCTTTCAGACCCATAGAGAGCTGCTCCAACCCACAAAGGCCTCTGGCTATTACAGCAGCTATGAGCACAATGGTGGAGAGAGAAAGAGAGGCGAACTAACAAGTTTGAGTTTGCAGCCATCACTGATTTTCTCTAACGATTCTTTAATAAACATTTCTAAATGATAATTAATACCATGTCAAGGTTATAAACAGGCACACACGAAATCTGCGCACACTGAATGGGAACATCTATTTTTTTACAAAAGTTATGCACATGCTACTTAGGTGTTTGTTTAATAAATAGTTTGGCCTATTAATTACTCTTGTAGCTACCAATAAGTGACTAGTACCCTTAGTTCCATTTAAAATCAGAAAATCAGAAAGCAGAAAAAGTCTGTAGATTCAGTCGGTGCTGGTTATAAGCATCAAATGTGAGTAAAATGACTCAATAGGCTGCAACTGCAACATTACATCATTTAAACTGTATTTTAATTGATTTAACTGTGCAAAAGTGGCAATCCAAATCAAAAGACATACAAACCATCTACTAAAGAAATCATCTGTTGCAACTAGCATGTTCTCTATTTTTTCCTACATGTGGCGACACATCAAACTGAAAATAAGGATCAAAATCACAACACATTTTTTTTTTTTTACACAGGTCAAAATACACAGAGTTTCGCGCTCGAGTTCACAGAGACCGAGACGGCAGAAAGTGCATCATGTTTGATTTAATTATTTTACAAAAGCACATTTTGTTATTGTGAGTGCACACAAATAAACGTAGAGTCTTTGCAGATTTGAGAGATGTATTACTCTTATCTGTATGACCAAAATGACAGAGAATTTTAAGAGCAAGTGAGCGCACCAGTGCCTCCATCTGTCCTGCAGTGAGCGCTACGGTTCACACTCTGCACAGACACTAAATAGCGCACATTTCTCTAGGTTAACATTAGATTGTGCGGCCATGTAAAGTTGCTAATACTTGCATATTTCAGATTTTAAGCCATATTTGAGGTTGATGAATGATAGGCGAGTGTTTGGGTGTCCTGCCCGATGTACTGTATTATAGACTAGCTGTTAACGGTCTGTCCGTCACTTCGCCTGTGGAATTTTATTTATTTTTTTTGCGACTAAGCGACTAATAAAATTTTGGTCGACCAAGCCTCTTCTGGTCGACTAACGATTAGTCGACTATTAGGGGGCAGCCCTAGAGATTTATTCATCATACAGTGTAGATGGCTTCACTGATTATAACGGGAGTGTTTTTTTTAAAGTGCAGAGATTATGTTTGATAATGTAAATGTCCTTTGCTTGTTTTCTGTAGCTGCTGTTTGAATAACTGAGGAATTGTAAGCATTATAATTAATATCTTACAATGTTTTTATTAAATTGTTATCATGTTTAATACAAATTCAGTAATATCACAAATATTTTATGACATGACGTCCATATGCTACTTGACTAAAAATATATAATGTGCAGTTAATAGATTACACTAACATTAGGCTGCTTTTAGCAATACTCTGGAGAAAATTCATTCTCAGACTATGAAACTAGTCTGAAACTATGAAACATATATGCTTAGTTTCATAGTCTGACAGGGAACTAATATATATATATATATACACACACACACACATACATACACACACACACACACACACACACACCAGATGGGTAGATGCTGAACTTTCAAACATGACTTGTTTGACTTGTTTCCTCACACTTCCCCCTGCCCAGATATTACACTAACATTATCTGTCACGTAGGCCATCTCCCGAGTGAGAGTGAGTGTGAGATCTTTCAACAGCTCAGACCTGCGTGACTTATTGGTGCTCAATGTCTCTGATCACGCTTGCGAGCACAGCGCAGATGGCGTCCTGTGACAAACACAGACACTCACACCTAAACACACGCACCCACACGATAAACTCAATAACAGATCCACACAAGAGACACGCTCGCAGCATGAACACGCTACAAACGCAAACAAAACATACTCCAGTAAATAGGCAGACGTGAAACCACATACATTATCACACACACCGGCTCAGTGAAGTGAAGCGTGTTGTGGTTGCTCCTGTTTGCAATATGTATGTGTGTGTTGTGTATACTAATGTGGGGCAGGAGTTCTAACAGGTGTCTGCATAGGCGACAGTCTGCAATGCCTCCTGGGCAAAATACTTCACACTTGCTACATCTCGACATGCGACAGCCTTGTACGGATTAATTATTTCCCTTGAGGAAGGCAGCAATCCATTCCTCGCTCGCTCACAGAACAGGAGTTACCGAGTGTGTGCGTGCGTGCGTGCGCTCAATCCCACAAACACAGTGAGAGCAGGCAAACCAAATTACACCGGCCCTGTCCTGTCCATTTATTGCAGATTATTCCTCTTCGCTTTACAGAAATGATCCATTCGCTGGCCGTTTTAATGCTGCACGTTTACCAGCAATCTAATATCAGTGCTGTCCTCAGTGAGCGTATTCAGTCATGCATTGTGCCTTTTTCCTCTTCTGGCATAAGGACAAATTATCCCATCCTGCCAGGCACAAAGCGCTCGGGGAGGATGGGAGGGGAAGATTGCGGGAAGCGGGATGGCAGGAGGATAATTAGCAGAATGACCTCTGTCCTTAATCACTCACGGCTGGCACAGAGTGCCCGTGTGTCAGAGCAGCAGTTCTCTAAATGCCATCTCTCATTACCGCCAACGCACACCAACCAGAGAGGCTCTGCGCACACACAAAAACACAAAAAGACAACAGGACCTGATCTCCGCAATCTCCCTGCCATCCCGCAGCGGTCTCGAATGGCAAAAGGACACCCACGGGCTGGAGTAGGTGGGACGGGCGAGCGGGGCTAGGAAAGGCCCGGGTCAGTCTGGGCTGAGGGTGCAGCGGGAAGCCATACGGAGAGCGTGCGTCCTTCACGCTGCCTGGACCGCCCTTGAGTGAGCAGGCAGTGTGGAGGAGGCATAATCCTAAATACTCAATTAACACTACTCTAATTAGCAGCAAGAGTGTACGTGTCCCCTTTGGGGGTGGGGGGGCATCAGAGGGATATAAGTGAATGCGTGTGGGAAGAAAATTGTAATTGGAGGTCCTAAAAAATGAGAATTGTCTGTGTAGGCTGTTTATTCGCTCTTTAAAGCAATGCATCGAGGTAGAGAACGAGAGAAAAGAGAGAGCGAGGGGCCAGATGTGTGCAAGCATCCTCAGGGAGGCGTCTGCAGGAAATGATGCAGAGATGAAAGAGAAATTGTGACACAAAATAACTGAATATTTTCAGCATTTACAATGAATCCTCCCAAAATATCAACTTTCCATGAAGAGTAGCTCTCTATAGAAGTACAGATGACGTTGTACACTTCAGTCCTATAAATACGCAAATTGTCTGTGACGGTTGAGAGGTGACAGGATAAAAAAAAAAAAACTTTGAAATGTCCAGCAGCGTCGATCACGCCCGCAGAAGCAGGAGAGAAGGAGCTTAACAGTCGCTGGGTTTCAACAGAACAATGAACACACACAAAACCACATCAGCCTTGGCTCAACAAATATGGGTTGTGGCAAGGCACAGATAAACAGGAACTGATTCTGAGAAAAGCACACACATACATTGTCAGAAGCAATGCAACATCCAGCAGGTTCACAGCATTTCCCCCCTCCTCTCAAAGCCTGACCTGTTAAAGCATATGAGCGGTCAGCACAAACGCTTAGACAGGAACAGCCATCATCTTTATCTGCCTGTGTGTGTGAGACATCTGACCCTGGCACTTTTGGGCCAAGTCCAGTTTCTTTTCCCCTGTAGGTGCCTGGGCTTCTCATTGTGATTTTACATAAACCGCACAATTGAGCAACAGATGGGCTGAATTCCAATTCGCATACTTATGAGTGTGAAAAAATATGTGCTACAACAGAGATATGACAGCATGTGTTTGAGTATGTAGCAAGAAGAAGGTATGTTAATACTAGGACAGACTGTAGTTTCATAAAACTGCATTTTCATAATATATCAGAACTCTGAACTTGCATACTACTCCTAAATGCAGCAATAACATAATAGGTTCATTATATCATAATGCATTATTGGGGGTATTTTAAACAATATTATAAGGTCATGAAACAATTTTTTGAAACATTTATTGTTGAATAGTGCGTTCTGTTTCACATGCCATTTCTTTTTTAAAAATATTTTTTAAATCTAAATTCACACATAGCATTTAAAGGATTTCTTTTTCGTTTTAGTGTTTCATTTTATTCATTTAGACAAAAATAGCATAGAATTTAATATCAGCCATTTATTGGTAATCTGCCATGATAGTTTTAATATCGGTGCATCTCTAAAAGAGGTCACATTTACCTTTGTATGGCAGAATTCTGCTGGCAAAATGCTGTCATCTCAATAAGAATCCACAGAATTTTGTGGGAGTGAAAATTTTTCAGATTCATCACCAGATTCAAGTTTATTGAACTTTTAACAAGCAAATTAGCTGTATTTATCAATATAAAGCTAATTGATTTGGAAGTGACCTCCAAGTAAGCAATGGATTTAATTTTCCTGGAAAATTTTGCAGAATTGCAAAGGATTGTGGGCAACATTACCATAAAAAACATGTGTGGATGCATCGAAACCAGTCAATCAACGGCACTAATGGATTTTCGGTGGACTGGAATGCACTAATCCAAATATTGCATACCGTGTAGGACAGATAATATGCAAACGGGATTCAGATTTGGCCTGGTTAAACATACACAAAACAGTCAAAACACAACTCATGCATGCACTCCCCAACACAAGCAGGGTTTTATGTCACTCTGGCAGCAGAATGATTTCATAAAAGTTGGACGGGGAGAGCGAGCGAGCATGAGGGGCTTCTGGTGTCGTTGTATTCTAAACAATACCTGCCTGTTGCTAATGGACGTGTCATCTGCTCTTCTCTCACACTGATTACTCAGCGATTACTAACCCAGGCCCCCAGTCGCCGTAACAACCGTTGCCGGCACAATGGAACCCTGAATGTGGCAGCTGTTTGAAGCTCTACAATTAACCCAGCATGCCTCTGTGTGCCTCTCCGGCTCTAATTGAGTGGAGAGCTGAAAGAACGCGGCTGTCCTCCCCCAGACCTCCTGCACCGCAGGCTCGGGTTCAAATCTCTGCCCCTCTCAAACACACACTAATGACAATAATAGAGCAGGACTGTGGACCTGTCTGTCCAGACCAAGAGTCCTACAGAGAGACATCTGAATATGCATAGACTGATAAAAAATAGGTATGCTAACGATTCACAGTAATTGCTAATCAGATCGCACAAGTAAGTTGGGAAAAACAAACAATGCAAAGGTGGGATGAAGAGAAATTTGGACAATACTTTTATTATGGGCAATAATAACTGATATAATCTGTCTGTCAATCAATCAGTTAATTAAAAAAAAATATATATATATATAAAAACCTGCCGCCTACTCAAGCTGTCCTCTATGCAATGACATAAAGAGGTAAACTAATACACCCACTTATAAAAATAAATGATCCAAAAGGGGGTTTTCGGAGTGATAACCATTTTTAGTTCCCTAAAGAACCCTTTAGTCAAACATTTCCTAAAAGAATAATTTTTCTTAGCATGTAGAACATTTTACTAATCTAAAGAACCTTTTTCCACTATAAAAACCTTTTTGCAATGGAAAAGTTTCAAGGATGTTAAAGGGATGGTTCATCCAAAAATGAAAATTCTGTCATTGATTACTCAGCCTCATGTCGTTCCAAATCCGTAATACCTTTGTTTATCTTCGGAACACAAATTAAGATATTTCTGACTTTTTGACCCTCCATAGACAGCAACACAAATGACAAGTTCAAGGCCCAGAAAGATAGTAAGGACATTGTTAAAACAGTCCATGTGACATCAGTGGTTCAACCTTAATGATATGAAGCTACAAGAATACTTTTTATGCGCAAAAAAAAAAAATCTTCATTTGTGTTCCGAAGCTGAACGAAGGTCTTACAGGTTTAGAATGACATGAGGGTGAGTAATTAATGACACAATTTTCACTTTTGGGTGAACTAACCCTTTAAAGGTTCTTCATGGAAATATAGATGCCAATTAAAAAAAAAGCTAATTACATTTCAGGATGTCCACAATGAACAGGCACGCATCTATGTCACAGAATGACAGAAATATGACTTGTAAAAAAATGTGTTGACGTTAGGGATATAAACAATTAAAAGCAAGAAAAGCAAGTGTTGAGCAGACTGAAATGGAAAAGCTGTCCAAAATTTAATCTAATATTTAGTTAAGGCCACACTTGGCTCCGAGCTTAATCGATTCATTTCCTGCTCCGCTCAGGGTGAACTGGCAAAACATATTCTGGTTACTTAGCTAATTTCCCACAGATACCAGCGAGTACCCAATCAAAGGTGAATCTCAGAGCTAATAAGCGCAGGGGCTCAGAGTCAAATTAAAATGCACATGAATAATACGTGTGATACTTGAGACCTTCTCAGAGGAAATAACATTTTAGGCAATATCCACCCGAAGACAGCACATGAAGTTTTCATTTGCATTACTCTTCAGCGTGACACCATTTAAAAGCCAATTCCAACATTTTAATTCAATGAAAATGACACATTGGAGATGCTCTCTGCTTGGTCTCTGTTTGGTTTCACTCTCACACATACGTAAACACACAATCCATGTCATTTTAAACGTCTGGAAATCTCTTTACTCACTCACCGCTATATACTCTCACTATGCCTTCCTTTTCGATCGTCCTTCCTCTCCTCTCCTCCTGCACTCTCATCTATCTCTCCATCTTTCCCTCTCTCTCTTTGAGTAAGCGAGTTTCATTGGTGGTGCTTGCCGACTGGAATCACCTCAGGGCGAACACTTTATTATCTGCGGTCAAAGCGTCACTACAAATACCATTCTACACACACAAGTGTCACTTTGCATTTGTCTGCTCTCTGCCTGCATAGAGCCAGCAAGACCAGGCTGCCTGTGTACACACACACACAAAGAGAGAGAGAGCGTGGGAAAACAGACAACACAGATTCCTCTTCCTTCTTATACAGTACATGCTTGTACATGCTGCTTGTATATACACCGAAATAGAAAATATTAATTTTCTATATATGTAATATAAAGTGCATATATATGTAATATAAAGTTTTCGGAGTGATAACCATTTTTAGTTCCCTAAAGAACCCTTTAGTCAAACATTTCCTAAAAGAATAATTTTTCTTAGCATGTAGAACATTTTACTAATCTAAAGAACCTTTTTCCACTATAAAAACCTTTTTGCAATGGAACAGGTTCAAGGATGTTAAAGGGATAGTTCATCCAAAAATGAAAATTCTGTCATTGATTACTCAGCCTCATGTCGTTCCAAATCCGTAATACCTTCGTTTATCTTCGGAACACAAATTAAGATATTTCTGACTTTTTGACCCTCCATAGACAGCAACACAAATGACAAGTTCAAGGCCCAGAAAGATAGTAAGGACATTGTTAAAACAGTCCATGTGACATCAGTGGTTCAACCTTAATGATATGAAGCTACAAGAATACTTTTTATGCGCAAAAAAAAAAAATCTTCATTTGTGTTCCGAAGCTGAACGAAGGTCTTACAGGTTTAGAATGACATGAGGGTGAGTAATTAATGACACAATTTTCACTTTTGGGTGAACTAACCCTTTAAAGGTTCTTCATGGAAATATAGATGCCAATTAAAAAAAAGCTAATTACATTTCAGGATGTCCACAATGAACAGGCACGCATCTATGTCACAGAATGACAGAAATATGACTTGTAAAAAAATGTGTTGACGTTAGGGATATAAACAATTAAAAGCAAGAAAAGCAAGTGTTGAGCAGACTGAAATGGAAAAGCTGTCCAAAATTTAATCTAATATTTAGTTAAGGCCACACTTGGCTCCGAGCTTAATCGATTCATTTCCTGCTCCGCTCAGGGTGAACTGGCAAAACATATTCTGGTTACTTAGCTAATTTCCCACAGATACCAGCGAGTACCCAATCAAAGGTGAATCTCAGAGCTAATAAGCGCAGGGGCTCAGAGTCAAATTAAAATGCACATGAATAATACGTGTGATACTTGAGACCTTCTCAGAGGAAATAACATTTTAGGCAATATCCACCCGAAGACAGCACATGAAGTTTTCATTTGCATTACTCTTCAGCGTGACACCATTTAAAAGCCAATTCCAACATTTTAATTCAATGAAAATGACACATTGGAGATGCTCTCTGCTTGGTCTCTGTTTGGTTTCACTCTCACACATACGTAAACACACAATCCATGTCATTTTAAACGTCTGGAAATCTCTTTACTCACTCACCGCTATATACTCTCACTATGCCTTCCTTTTCGATCGTCCTTCCTCTCCTCTCCTCCTGCACTCTCATCTATCTCTCCATCTTTCCCTCTCTCTCTTTGAGTAAGCGAGTTTCATTGGTGGTGCTTGCCGACTGGAATCACCTCAGGGCGAACACTTTATTATCTGCGGTCAAAGCGTCACTACAAATACCATTCTACACACACAAGTGTCACTTTGCATTTGTCTGCTCTCTGCCTGCATAGAGCCAGCAAGACCAGGCTGCCTGTGTACACACACACACAAAGAGAGAGAGAGCGTGGGAAAACAGACAACACAGATTCCTCTTCCTTCTTATACAGTACATGCTTGTACATGCTGCTTGTATATACACCGAAATAGAAAATATTAATTTTCTATATATGTAATATAAAGTGCATATATATGTAATATAAAGTGTGTGTGTATACACACATACATACATACATACACACACACACACACACATATATATATATATATATATATATATATATGAAGAGTTAATTTGCAAAAACAGTTAACAGTTAATTTTCAAAAATCATGTTTTTTCATTGTGCATTCCAATTATTCTCAATCAATCTGCAGTTGGGTTATTTTGATATAAAGTAAAACTAACAAAAAAACACAGCTAACTAACACAATAAAACACAACAAAAGCATGATAACAATAAAAAACATGATTTCTGAAAATTAATCAAAAATGGAGTCATCTGTTTTTGCAAATAAACTTCATATATATATATATATATATATACATATATATACACATATATATATATATATATATATATATATATATATATATACACACACACACACACACACACACACACACACATATACATATATAATTAATATTTTAGGATAATAGTGTTTACAACTGTACAAATGCAACATTTAAACGTGGATCTTTTACTCTTTGTGTGTTTTTGTGGTGCTTGTGAGCTTTTTGTTGCTGTTTTTGTTATTCAGCACAGAACAGCTTTTCTCTGCCCTCCATACCGTGGCAGAGAGCATGAGGTACGAGAGATTATAAAGAAAGATGAATAAGAAATTCTCTGAGCTTGTAGCAGCGAGGGGAAGATAACAACCGCTCCACTCCCAGAGGAGAACCCCACAGACCCCATCCACACGCTCTCCTCCTAACGCCTCCGAGAGCCCCTCTTCATCATCTGCAAAAGCAGGCAGCGAGCGCTGTCCTCTCCGTGCCTGTGTGGAATGCTAACCGTCAGCAGACATGTCAGGGGCATTGTGGGACGAGAACTGGGCGACTTTGTTTTCTCTCACACTTCATGCCACATGGCTCGCCGGCGAATGAAAACGGCACAGACAGAAACAGAGCAAACTGCAATGGAAAAGCTTGTACTGCACTTTTGCATTGTTCTAGTGTTTGTCAAAACCAAAGAAGTTATAATATAAACGGCTTCAGAAAGAAAAACTCGATAAGCCGCAACACGTTTATACTTTATAATTTTCTCGCTGCAAAATAAGCTCACAATATGAACTTAATGTTTTTGATTTATCTACCCACAGGAACATTTAGAGTACATTCAAAAATGTATATGCAGATTTACAGAAGTCCAAAGAATCATCTTCCACAAAACTAAAACCAATCAGAGAAGTCCTAGTTATCATGCAAGCTGGAACTTCAGCAATAAAATTCCCTTAAAGCACTGCAAATTACCTAATTTAGTCTCTTACTCTATTATAAATGTATGCATTTGATCAAACATGGGATTTTATAAGCAATAACTTAATCAATAGTTAATTTTGGTATTCTACATAGTTTCTGATTTAATTATTCCATTTGCAACGCATCATAGGATGAATTTCTTCATTCAAGGCTCTTCATTTTGTCTGTGAAGAGGTTTGAAACTACCATTATTTCAGTTTTCAAATACTATTTCCGCTACAAAATATTTATATATTGTAATTCATTCAGATGAAAATGACAGAGGAAAAAAATTGGAACCAGTGCCATTAAAAAATAATAATAGTGATTGCAGATCTATTCGTGATTCCATTTGTTTTGCAGGTATTTGTGTTAACATGTTTTATCTATGTGGTGACACCTGGCTCAAGACAAATTCCTCGTATATCAAACATCTTATGAACTTTCTTCCCTTTTCTCATGTCCTTATCCTGCCCGCCAACACACAACATGCCCCTCTCCTCTCAGGATCTTCAAATGCAGTTTTGTAGGTGTTTCTCTATGCTGAGGTCTGATAGCCACCCACAAAGAAACAAAACATGAAGTGGCCCATTTCACTTTTATACAACAGACTCGTCTGACTTGAATAAATCCCTCATGTGCGTTAGCATTTCTGGGGTCACAAAGTCGACAGTGAGGACAAGCCACTGCTCTATCCAAACATCTTCCTGGGAGAATGAGAACGAAAGGAGAGTCACAGCAATTTGTAACGACAAGTGCCAAATAAAATATCCAGCTGCATTAATTTTTTTTTAAGGTATATCCATGTTGCATACAACTCAAGCCCTATCGACAGCATCAGTGGTATTACGACAAAATAATTTTGACATGTACCTCATTTTTGTAAAATCAAGCCAAATATGTACAGTAATACACTTACAAAAGAAGTCTAATGAGCAATTGATGTACAACTTGTATTTAATCCAGAATATTCCTTTTTATAATGTTCTTTTCTTATTGCGTGCCGATAAAAATGTTCTTTGGCTGACAATTAAAAAGAACTGAAAGAACTGAGGAACAAACACTCCTCCGTCAAATAAAATCTTGGAGAACATCACAAGCTGCTTGATAGAGCTAAAGATAATGACGAGATAACTCATAATGTGAGCGAGGAAATGAAGAAAAAAAAGGTTCAATTTCGCTTGTCTCTGATAAGATGACCTCTTTTCGACTGCAAGATTCATATCAGGAAAACTTTTAGAAACAATCATTCATGCACATGCGCGCACACACACACACACACACACTACAAGATATGCTCACATATGCACAATGTGTGATAGAGAGACAAATCAGAAAATTAGGCTGAGATTAGTTAGACGAACAAGATCTCAGAGGAACAGATAACAGAAAGACAAAACTAAGGGTGTACAGTACACTCTTAAAAATAAAAGGTGCTTCACGATGCCATAGAAGAACCTTTTTGTCTAAATGGTTCTATAAAGAACCTTTAACATCTGAAGAACCTTTCTGTTTCACAAAAGGTTCTTTGGGGCGAAAGAAGGTTCTTCAGATTACAAAAAGGTAAGAAAGAGATGGTTCTTTAAAGAACCTATGACTGAATGGTTCTTTGTGGAACCAAAAATGGTTCTTCTATGGCATCGCTGTGAAGAACCTTTTGAAGCACCTTTATTTTTAAGAGTGTATGTGTGTCCTGACAGGCCGAGGGAGATCTCACAGTGAGAGTCTGCAGGTAAATAGAAAAAGAGGGCTGCCTGCAGCTAGCCTGGAGCAAGTCTCAACCCTTCTGCTCTCTCATTTAGGAAACAAGGTCTCCACTGCTTCAAAATGAATATTAAACACCTTACACACACAAGCGCTGGTAAAACCACATTAAGCCACTGACCGTTGAGCCATAAGTCAGCGTGCTAGTAAAAATTTCACTAGATGGCCAGATCACTAAAGGGATTGCATTTGCACAAATGAGATACAAACAAGATCTACTTTCATTTCCAACACTTGTTTATTTATATCTAAACATGTCTTTGTTTGCTTTTTGACAATGTGCTTGAGAATATTAGACCACAGAGACGTGTAAGGACAGGAAACAAGAAACCCAATCAAGCACGCAGAGTCTTTCATACTAATGCTTCTGATACTAATTTGGAAGAGAGGCTGTTAGCGCACACACTCTCTTTACCCAGAGGAGAGTGAGTGTGTCAGGCAGGCTATTCTAATTGATGTTAAACGTCCCAAAGGAGCAACAATGTTAGTTTAGCACGTCACGTACTGTCTATCTTTCTCTCTCTTACACACACGAACCATGCGAGTATGATCTGTCCATCTTTCTTCACTAATCTCCTCTTTCATAACACATTACATGGCTCCTTTTCAATAAGAGAGACAGATAAATGGATGGAGAGACAGACAGAGAAATGGACAAAATGCAGTGAGTTAGACAGACAATGAAAAATATATGTGACCCTGCAGCACAAAAGCAGTCTTAAGTCGCTGGGGTATATTTGTAGCAATAGCCAAAAAAACATTGTATGGGACAAAATGATAGATTTTTCTTTTATGCCAAAAATCATAAGGATATTAAGTAAAGATCATGTTCCATGAAGATATTTTGTAAATTTCCTACCATAAAATATATCAAAACTTAATTTTTGATTAGCAATATGCATTGCTAAGAACTTCATTTAGACAACTTTAAAGGCGATTTTCTCAGTATTTCGTTTTTTTTGCACCCTCAGATTCCAGATTTTCAAATAGTTGTATCTCGGCTAGGGTTGGGCCGATAGATGATGCCATCGTATATCGCCGATGGTTGATAAACATCACGATGTTGAGCCGGCATAGTGATCCCCCCCCCATACCCCCCCGCAATCCTAGGGCATATGCTCACTTCCGTTTGGAATTCGCCCTATATGTTTGTCAGTGGTGCTGAGGATCTGCAAATAATTTGCCATCGTCCTCAGTCTTCTCTCCTTACTCCGTTTATGTGGTAAGTGAAATTTTATGTAGCCTATTGTAATAACACCGGATGTAACAGTTGTCATGTCGCGCCCTCCGCTCCGCACCGCATCAGCTAAAATCTGTCTACACTGGACGCGACAAAGTGACTGTTGAAAATCATTTGAAATTTGTGTCAGCACGTCATAAATAGAACGCGGCAGCAGTTTACTGTCGGGGATTTGGCGTGTCGCACTGCGTCGCATCCAGTATTGACAGCATCACTGATTATAATGAGTTCTATAAACTGATCTATATATAATGAATCTCTTATAGATCAGTAGTTCTATAGTATTTTGTCGCGCCGCGCTGCGCCGCTTGCGTCCGGTGTAGACACGGTGTTATGAATCGTTTTTTGTTTTCCATGCCTTATAAGGATTCACGCTTCAGGCACAGCCTTTAACTACCATCGCGACATTTCACTGTTGACATCGTCCGATGCCAATTTTTTAGACATCGCCCAACCCTAATCTCGGCCAAATATTGTCCTATCCTAACAAACCATACATCAATGGAAAGCTGATTTATTCAGCTTTCAGATGATGTATAAATCTCAATTTCAAAAAATTGACCCTTATGACTGGTTTTGTGGTCCAGGGTCACATATAGAAAAGACATAAGAGTTAGACAGATGGTGAGAAATATATAGAAAAGATAGAGGACAGATCTATATATATAGAGAAATGGAGAGAAATATACATAGAAAAGATAGAGGGAGATTGATTGATTGATAGATAGAGAGAGAAATGCATATAGAAAAGACAGACAGACAGATAGACAAATAGATAGATAGATAGATAGATAGATAGATAGATAGATAGATAGATAGACAGAAATATAGACAGACAGATATAGACTAGGGCTGTCGCGATTCGTCGATTTTATTCGACTATTTGATTTTTTTAAATCCTCGACTTCATTTTGCTCGCGTCGACTAACCGGCAAAATACCGGAAGTGGCGCATTTCACAGACGAGAATTCATAAAACACATCATTAGACTGTTTCCCAAGGCTGCATGATATATTAAATCCATTTAAAAATCCAAATTAAGCATAATTGTGAATTCACAAACGCTACGATTTAATTAAATAATTATATGCGATGCATTTCTAATACAGTATATGCACTTTAATTATTTACATGCGTGTAGGTTAAGTACGTGCATCACACAGCGGCTCCGTTCACAGTAGTTCCACAGAAACTGTTATCATTTACATGTGTGGAGCGTCTCAAACTCCATCTCTGCATGTTGCTGTGAGTTTGAGTTTATTATAACATTCATCTGGGAACGCAACGTGCGCCATTTCATCAGATTTGTAAGGTAAATAATTTATAAATCTACGCAAACTCAGGAGAATACATCGTGGTTTCAAAATAAAAGCTCAAACCCTCACTCTGAGTTTACACGTTTTGATGTCCACATATTCTTTTAATTACAGTGGCTATAGCATTTCTGTCCTAAAGAAATGGCCAAATATTAAAGATTAAGTGGACATTTGAATTAAAGGGTGCTTGGTCAATATTAAACAAGTATTAGATCGCACAGCAATGTGTAAAAATAATCATCAGGCCATTGACGCCCTCTGCAGGCCTTTGTTGTAATAATACATAAAACAATGTACATTAGCTCTATTGTTTATAATACATTATGTATTTTAACAGTTTTGTTCAATAAAACCATATGATTTCTTGCTTTTGATACTTTATTTTGAACTAATTATTATTGTCTCATTGCTATTATATATGTATTTTATGTCATTTTAAAGGCTATTTGTTCACTTGCATCTATTTTTATTACCACAAAAAAAAAAAATTATAATTATAGGGCCCTATGAAATCCGTTTTATTTACAAATTCAGTTTTTTGCCAATTTCATTTTTCTATACTCTGTTTTAATGGTTAAATTAAATTTTATTAATCAAAAATCCTTTTCTAATTAATTGAGTTTTACAGCTTTATCTTTACCAAATTCTGTTTTCCATTATTTTCTGGATTCCATTAAATTTTAATAATCAAAAGCATCTAAAATTTATTGATTTTATTTTTTTTAAAAAGGTTTTTTTCTTCTTCTGTTTTTTGTTTTTTTCAGAAATACTGCACATTTACATTTTCTCCTAAATCAATTCTGGTAAATAACATTTCTGGTAGATACTCCTTCAAAAAGTGTTTTTTGATTTTTATTTTATTATTAGTAGACTAGAACACGTGGATATGTTGTAATTTTTTCACTATAATACTGAACTTTGATTTCAGTGATTTGGACTATGAGATGGACACTTGCTTCTTGCACTCTATGTTGCACTTTACTTTAGCTTTAAAAAAAAAAAAAAGGATTTCATAGAAATTTGGATTTCATTTGGTTTAATAAAATATAGTTTAATAAAATATTCTTAAGTAAAATTTTTGATTTTTTTGTGGGAAATTAATTGTTTAAATTAATCGATAAATTAGTTGATAGATTAATCAAAAAATAAAAATAATAATCGTTAGTGGCAGCCCTAATATAGACGTATACAGATAAATAAGACAGATAAAGACAGACGGACAGATAGAAAGAAAGATTGATAGAGATAAAGATAGACAGAAAACTAGACAGAAGGTCAGTCAGCCAGAAAGAGAGTGATCGGACAGACAGATGAATAAATATGAGATGGAGACAGGCAGATATCACAGTGTGGGCACTCATGTTCTGCATCTTCTAACCTGTCACCCGGCCCCAATGGAAGGTCAGTCTCCGAGTGTGATCTCATTTCCTCAGCTGCTCTAGGAGCCCTGGATCCCCTCCACCTCTTCCTCCTCCTCTCCTGCCCTCCCTCTCTGCCTCCTTCCAACCCGTACATACACCTGGGAGGCCCACGCGCCAGCTTAAAGGGCATCTCGCTTATGTCTGCCAAAGCCACGGCAACAGCCGCTAGCATACCAGGCCCCCTTCCCCACCCTGCTCTGCCCTCTACGCCAGTGGCACCCAAAGCCCCAGGATGGGCACAGAATGAGTGGAAAAGCTGGTGGGTTCCCAGCAGTGCCCGGAAATGAGCCTCTGGGTGTGTCTGCAGCATGCTGGCAGGGCGATCGGCCAATTGTAACCCTGGGTAGCAAAGAATACTGCGGGATTGTATACAAATAACACTAAAAAAACCTTTGATTGTCACTGCCTAGTCAATTATAGATATTAATATGAATGCTAATTGCGCATCATGGGCAATGTAAGCCCTAAAGGGCACCAACTAATATAAACAATCATGCCTCAGAATCATGACAATGAGGAAAAATCCAAATCCCCGCAGACACAGGGCCTGAGGGTAGCTGTCAATCAATGTAAAAAGGTGAAAAAGGGCAGAGTAGAAACTAAGGCTAAAGGTGACCTTTTAGTTGCCCTTGTAAGCATGTTTAAATATCTTGTGGCAAATGTGATTTGTTTTCTGTGTGGTGACCCCTGCTGGACTGGAGGAGCACTGCTGAAACAAAGACATTCTGGCAGGCATCAACATTTCATGACCCTTCCACAACCCTTAGCCATTAATGTGAGAACTAAAGCTCAGTCCAGTTCTGACGTCTTGTCAGTATGATACTGACTTCTGCTTCTCATATGGTTCAAATCTTTCCCATCAGGCCTTCAGAGGTGATAATCTCTCTCTACCGGATTGGATGTTGTGACCCTGCAAATGATGTCACAGTGCCATATGTGCATCTGATTGGCTGCCAATGCCTGCTGTGGCTCAGGGTAGAGGGTGAAGAGTGTTGTGATTGGACCTGAAGCACTCACTCACAGACACCTTACACAGGTGAGTGTGTGTAATGGATCATGTGTAACATTACCATGCAATCTACATGAAGGAGGAAAGGAAGGAAGGAAAGAAGGAAAAAATAAAATGCAAGAAAAAGGCAAAGTAAAAAGAGGAAAAAATTAACTGAGCAAAAGAGTGAAAATGAGCAAGATTAGAAAGAGTAAAGAAAAAGCAAGAGATAGAAAATGAAATACTGAGCAAAAGAGTGAACAAAAAAAATTAAAGATAAAGAGAAAACAAAGAAAAGCAAAAGAGAAAGAACGAGAGTGAACAAGAGGGAAATTATGAAAAAGAGTGAGAGAAAAGAAATTGAGCAAAAGAATGAAGTGCAGAATTAAAGGATGAGAGAGTGAATGAAATATTAAAGAAAAACGAGAGGAAGAGAGAAAAAGTGAACAGAAAAGAAAGAAAGAAAAAGAAAGCAAGAGACCAAAAAGAAAGAAAGAACAAAACAGCAACGTAATTAAACAGCAGGATACATACAAAATAAATTGAGTGTGAAAAAAGTGAAATAAAATGGAAGAAAAGAAAGTAAACAAGTGAAAGAAAGAAAGAAAGAAAGAAAGAAAGAAAGAAAGAAAGAAAGAAAGAAAGAAAGAAAGAAAGAAAGAAAGAAAGAAAGAAAGAAAATCAAAAGCATCTAAAATTTATTGATTTTATTTTTTTTAAAAAGGTTTTTTTCTTCTTCTGTTTTTTGTTTTTTTCAGAAATACTGCACATTTACATTTTCTCCTAAATCAATTCTGGTAAATAACATTTCTGGTAGATACTCCTTTAAAAAGTGTTTTTTGATTTTTATTTTATTATTAGTAGACTAGAACACGTGGATATGTTGTAATTTTTTCACTATAATACTGAACTTTGATTTCAGTGATTTGGACTATGAGATGGACACTTGCTTCTTGCACTCTATGTTGCACTTAAGAAAGAAAGAAAGAAAGAAAGAAAGAAAGAAAGAAAGAAAGAAAGAAAGAAAGAAAGAAAGAAAGAAAGAAAGAAAGAAAGAAAGAAAGAAAGAAAGAAAGAAAGAAAGAAAGAAAGAAAGAAAGAAAGAAAGAAAGAAAGAAAGAAAGAAAGAAAGAAAGAAAGAAAGAAAGAAAGAAAGAAAGAAAGAAAGAAAGAAAGAAAGAAAGAAAGAAAGAAAGAAAGAAAGAAAGAAAGAAAGAAAGAAAGAAAGAAAGAAAGAAAGAAAGAAAGAAAGAAAGAAAGAAAGAAAGAAAGAAAGAAACCAATTAAACAGCAGGGAAAATATGCAAAATAAATTGAAAAAAGTGAAACAAAACAGAAAAAAAAGAACGTGAACAAAGAGAAAGAAAGAAAAAGAAAGAAAGAGGAAAAGAAAGAAAGGGCTGGAACTAATTAAGGAGCAAGGAATATTCAAAACAATGTGAAAAAGAGAGAGAAAGAGCAAAAGAAGGTGTGAAGGAAAGAACGAGCTACGAAAGCAAGAAAGGCAGAAAAGCAGCCAGAATGCATTGTGGAGGTCAGCGGCTGTGATGTGTCCGGCCCCAGTGCTCCTGTCCCCAGGGTGCTCAGTGATGAAGGGGGATCTGCCCTCCGCTCAGACTTTCATGTCGCCATCTAAGCTACTGGCAGACAGACACTGGCGGGGGCTGGACGACAGCTACAAATGTCACCCGAACAGGGAGATTTAATTAGGAATGACAAGCCCTGACACGCGAGAGTGCCGCCACATACTCCCAGAATTTAGGCATGCTGAAAGCAAGCGGCTGTGATTTATAATTTAACTAATGCCTGGCGTTTCTTTTTCATTTCTTGGCTAGAAGGGGGATAACTCAAAAGGCCTCCTCACTGAAGCTAATCTAATACGATATTTTTAAGGGCAGGCGGTCAACGGCTTTTTAAAAAGCACGTCGCTCGCTCTCTCTCTCTCGGTTTCTCGCTACCTCCACTTTGCAACTCGCCTGACTTTCTCTCTCGTTTTTTTGAGCTCTCTTTCTGCTCAGACAGGGAAAGAGGTGTGATAATGAAAACAACCTCCTTTCCTATCTCCCGCCTCTCTCTCTCGCCTGCTAAGCTCCATGCACTCTGGGGAAATTGATTGTCTGGCAGGCCGATCTGAGCACTCGCAGCTGATGCTGGAGCCAGTTAAGTCCCTTTTTTATTGAGGGTACGAGCATTTTTTAATGGGAGTCGCATCAATGAACTGTGCAGGCGCTCGGCATCTGCATGCAGAAGGGGGCTTTTACTTTATAGTTATTTGAATACCCTCCCAAATCCTCTTTCTCTACTCATGCCGGATATGAGGAGGATAGAAAGCAGGAACCTGTCCACCTTCATCATCTCCAGACACACTGGCCTCTCTCTCCGTCCAAAGCCTGACACCTGTCTGCAGCTCCAGACCAGACGGTACGGTCCATATATACTGAAACCACAGCGCAGACACAGATACTCTAATCAATGACACGCACAAAGGTCTATTACTTATTGTTATGAGCTTGTGCTCTACTGCGGTGATCTCTCAATCAAAAGCAAATGGACGCCAGGAAGAGTGAGTGAGTGAGTGTGTGAGACAGAAAGAGAAAGAAACTGTTCTTTTGCTATTGATTTCAGCCTCAGACCCCTACTGACTGCTTCTCAATAAGAAGTCTAGAAAGGAAGCGGCTAAATCCTGCTGAAATTGGAGGGAGGGAATCAATTTAAATCAAGCATGGCGGTCTCCATCTCTTTTCTCTTCTTCTTTTTTTTCCATGCAAAATCATTGATCGTTGAAACTTCTTTATCCATACAACATTTATACCTCCACTTGGATTGTCCATTCATCCACTGAATGGACAATGGATCTTTCTTTCTCTTTTGTCTCTCACACTCACTCACTCACTCTTCCTGGCGTCCATTTGCTTTTGATTGAGAGATCGCCGCAGTAGAGCACAAGCTCATAACATGCCAATCTCCCATGGGGGGTTCCGCAGAGGGATCTATACTAGCTCCTACCATCTTTTTCTTTATATATGCTCCCATTGGGCTCTATTTTCCGAAAGCATAGTGTATCTTTTCATTGCTATGCCGATGACACCCAGATTTATTTGCCCCTTAAACACTCGGGTAACATCACCCTGGGCCCTCTAATGGAGTGTATGGAGGACATAAAAATCTGGATATCATCAAATTTTCTTAATCTAAACGAAAAGAAAACGGAAATTATATTCTTTGGTCCCCCTAGTGGCATTCCCACAAAGTTTGTTAATGATCACCATGTCACATTTCAAGCCAAAACTCTTGTTAAAAATGTAGGCGTTTTGCTTGATAATGAGCTGAAACTAGACGAACAAGTAAGCTCAGTGGTTAGATCCATTTTTTAATCTCCGCCTTCTTTCTTTTCTCTCTTTTCAAGATTTTGAAAGAGTAATTCATGTTTTTATATCATCACGGTTAGACTACTGTAGCTCACTTTATTGTGGAATGAACACTACTTCCCTGGCCCATCTCCAGTTGGTTCAAAATGCGTCAGCAAGACTTTTATTGGGCCTCTGTAAATCCACTCACATTACACCTGCGTTAGCATCATTGCATTGGCTGCCTGTCCGGTTTAGAGTGGAGTTCAAAATCCTAGTTTTTGTTTTTAAGTCCCTAAACAACTTCGCCCCCTCATATCTATCAGAGCTTCTATCTCCACATAACCATTCTCGAGCTCTTCGATCCGGTAGTTATAGATTGCTCAATGTTCCCAGAGCCAGACTTAAAGCAGTGAACGTGCCTTTGCCGTCACATCCACTTATCTATTCATCTATCATCTGCTTCTTATCCATCCATCAATCCGCTTCTTCATCCATTCTTCCTTTCATCCATCCATCCATCCATCCATCCACTCATTCCTTCATTCATTCATCCATTCTGCTCCTCCATGTATTCATTCATCCATCCATCAATATGCTTATTCATCCATTTATCTACTCATTCATTCATCCATCCATCCATCCATCCACCTATTCAATCATACATTCATTCATCCATCCTTTTGCTTCTCCATCCGTCCTCACTTACTCACTTATTCATTCATTTCTATTGCGCCAGTCAAGTTCTTTCACTTCCTGTTCTCAAAGTTCACTCTTTTACCAAACATACACGCACGCATTCTTAAAACCTCACAACAGAAACATCTCAGACATCATCTATCATCTGCTTCTTATCCATCCATCAATCCGCTTCTTCATCCATTCTTCCTTTCATCCATCCATCCATCCATCCATCCACTCATTCCTTCATTCATTCATCCATTCTGCTCCTCCATGTATTCATTCATCCATCCATCAATATGCTTATTCATCCATTTATCTACTCATTCATTCATCCATCCATCCACCTATTCAATCATACATTCATTCATCCATCCTTTTGCTTCTCCATCCATCCGTCCTCACTTACTCACTTATTCATTCATTTCTATTGCGCCAGTCAAGTTCTTTCACTTCCTGTTCTCAAAGTTCACTCTTTTACCAAACATACACGCACGCATTCTTAAAACCTCACAACAGAAACATCTCAGACAACGGCAGCAGGTGCCCATGGATGTCTTTTCTCAAAAAAGCTGTACCTTAGACCTTTTCCTGTTTGCCAAGAAGGTGAAAGCAGAACGATGCCATGCTGATCAGAGAGCAGCAGGAGGACGATGCCATCCTATTACCTTTAAGCTGCTCTGAGTTTAGAGCTGAACCTAAGGGATAGTGGTTAGAAGTTCCTCAGCTCATCTGCCTGTCCTCACCATAATCAGCTTGTGCATGTGGAATACTGCCACACCAACAAAACAGAACCGAAAGCATATGGAATGTTCTAAAAGAAGGTTCTCTCTATTCTTTCCTTTCTTCTCTCCTTCTCATTACAGAAAGAGCTACCTCAGTTTAAGTCTAATCTGAAGCTTAAAGCAGAGCCCTGGGATCTTCGGTCGGAAAAGCCCCCCCTAAACCATTTCTTTAATCTCAGAGCCTGCCAGAACGAGATTTGTCAGTCTGAAAAATTCCTACAAACCCCGAACAAACATGGACATACACATGAAAATGTACACAAATATACAGTGTGTCGACCAGAGGATCTGTTCTACATGGGTTACTCGTGCATGTGTGTGAAACCGACTTATGGAAAATGAGCAGATTTGTTTCAGCATGTGTTTATTTGCATACAGGTAAGTCGGTAAGGACATACACCACTGCAAATGTTTAGCTAACCTCGAGCTAGAAGCCTTGAAGCCGTGGCAGTGAACCTCAGCAGTAAAGTCTTTAATTCTTGCTGATTCAATGGTTATTGAACAATGAAGACAAACACTCTACAAATGATCCATATATGGTCAACAAGACCTTCCATAGACATTCCACACAGAATTGCACATAGACAGGTAGAGGCTGAGTTGAGTATAATGTACTAGAGCAGAGCAGGTTAAATTGCAGTAGAAAAGGAGTTCTCCAAACTAGGGCTTTTCTAGACATAAGAGGGTACTAGGAGGTCTGTAAAATATTTGATAATTTATATTGTATTGATTTATTATTGTTTGTAAAATGTGTTATTAAAGCTGTTGAAGTTAACAATGGCAGTTAAGATATTGGTATTCATTTATTTATTTACATTCAACCAAATCGACAAGATTTAATTTAATTTCAAGACAAGATTTAGATGTAATAAATCTAATAATTTAGATTTAATAGATTTGAATTTAATTTCAGTTTTCTAAAGACTGATAAAAAAAATTGGTAAAATAATTGTTGATATTTTATTCTATTAAGAGCAAAAGCAACAGTTAAAAAAGAAAAATCGGCATTTAAAAAGTGAATATTTTACAGCCAATATTTGAACAATTTGCTTTAGTACAATGAGAATATAAAAGCCAATTCTTCAATTATTCAAGGGGACGACTGTATTTCTGGATCCTTGGCATCAAAAACCCCTGCAGCAGAGTACACTACAGTAGAGTGGAGTATAAAATACTATAGGAGGGGAGAACAGACAGACTCAAGCACAAGGACAAAAGCCAGCAGCGCTCCAATCAAGGCTGCGAAAAACAAGATGTTAACTATTTATGTCTAAACAATGCCACTGTGAGTGGAGCGAAGCTTCTTGGGGCATGAAATGAATGTGATGTGAACATTTCAGGGGTCATGAATGTGCTTCATCATGCTGACATAAAAAACTCTGTTAATAGAACAGTGTGAAAGAAGAGTCTATTGTCAAAGTTCATTTAACTCATCCTCAATGCTGTCAGTGCCTAACTACACAGTCAAATTTAGTTATTCAGTCTGAGTGTTCAGTCCTATCAGAAGGAAGAAAATCTAATATGCTGTGCCAGCAATTAGCAAGACAAACCAATTTGCTGTCGACCGTTTGTAATTGTCATTTATGATCAAATTAATCTAAAACCAGAAATAAACAAGAAATCTAAACTCTGCTCACATTTGCGGTTGATGTGTTGCGTTGGCTCAAGATTCTTGCTGCTGCTGCAGACGGCCGTGGCGTGCTGGAGTGCAGGGTTCTGCCTCCTCTGCAGACAGGCCAGCATGACTGCGCAGACGCAGGTATGATTCTACAGACACTGGTTTGCCGAGCCCGACCTGCAAAATGAAGAAAAATGTAACTGTTAGTGATGTAGTCAGAATAAGCAAGATGTGCAGGAATTACACTGATTTAGATGGAAAAACAGTATTATAAAAAGTCATTTGGGAACTGGAGGTTATAGCACATAAAATATTTTTTAAATTAGAAAGAAAAAAAATTCATAAAAATTTTTAATATTGAAAGTATTAATAAAATTATAAATATTTATGTTTTTAAAATAATAAATAAAATAAGTATAAATAAAAGTATTAATAAAATTACAAATGTTTATTTTTAAAACTATTTAAAAAACTAAATAAAAAGTTAAAATAATAAAAGTATCTAAATATTTCTTTATCTGTATTTGTTTGCTAAATAAATAAATAAAGTATCAGTAAAATTATACATTTATATTTTTAACAGCATAAAAATAAAATGAATAAAATGATAAAAATTTAATTTTTAAATTACAAATAAAAATAAGTGTAAAAGTAAAATTACACTTGTTTAAAAGCATAAATAAAAATAAAAATGAAAGTTTAAATATGAAAACTATCAATAACATTATAATTTAAACAAGTATAAATAAAATAATAAATAATAAAAGTATTAATAAAATAATTATTTTCAAAAGTATAAATAAAAATAATTAAATAAAAGTGTAAACTAAAATAAAACTAAACTTAAATACGAAAAGGATCAGGAAATGCCAGATTCAAACTCCAACCACTAGGCCAAGGCTCCAATGTGTATACATATTTTTTTATTCAGTTCTTCAACTCACACCTGTGAAGCACAGAAGGAGGACACACACACACATGCCATGCTGATCAGAGAGCAGCAGGAGGACGATGCCATCCTATTACCTTTAAGCTGCTCTGAGTTTAGAGCTGAACCTAAGGGATAGTGGTTAGAAGTTCCTCAGCTCATCTGCCTGTCCTCACCATAATCAGCTTGTGCATGTGGAATACTGCCACACCAACAAAACAGAACCGAAAGCATATGGAATGTTCTAAAAGAAGGTTCTCTCTATTCTTTCCTTTCTTCTCTCCTTCTCATTACAGAAAGAGCTACCTCAGTTTAAGTCTAATCTGAAGCTTAAAGCAGAGCCCTGGGATCTTCGGTCGGAAAAACCCCCCCTAAACCATTTCTTTAATCTCAGAGCCTGCCAGAACGAGATTTGTCAGTCTGAAAAATTCCTACAAACCCCGAACAAACATGGACATACACATGAAAATGTACACAAATATACAGTGTGTCGACCAGAGGATCTGTTCTACATGGGTTACTCATGCATGTGTGTGAAACCGACTTATGGAAAATGAGCAGATTTGTTTCAGCATGTGTTTATTTGCATACAGGTAAGTCGGTAAGGACATACACCACTGCAAATGTTTAGCTAACCTCGAGCTAGAAGCCTTGAAGCCGTGGCAGTGAACCTCAGCAGTAAAGTCTTTAATACTTGCTGATTCAATGGTTATTGAACAATGAAGACAAACACTCTACAAATGATCCATATATGGTCAACAAGACCTTCCATAGACATTCCACACAGAATTGCACATAGACAGGTAGAGGCTGAGTTGAGTATAATGTACTAGAGCAGAGCAGGTTAAATTGCAGTAGAAAAGGAGTTCTCCAAACTAGGGCTTTTCTAGACATAAGAGGGTACTAGGAGGTCTGTAAAACATTTGATAATTTATATTGTATTGATTTATTATTGTTTGTAAAATGTGTTATTAAAGCTGTTGAAGTTAACAATGGCAGTTAAGATATTGGTATTCATTTATTTATTTACATTCAACCAAATCGACAAGATTTAATTTAATTTCAAGACAAGATTTAGATGTAATAAATCTAATAATTTAGATTTAATAGATTTGAATTTAATTTCAGTTTTCTAAAGACTGATAAAAAAAATTGGTAAAATAATTGTTGATATTTTATTCTATTAAGAGCAAAAGCAACAGTTAAAAAAGAAAAATCGGCATTTAAAAAGTGAATATTTTACAGCCAATATTTGAACAATTTGCTTTAGTACAATGAGAATATAAAAGCCAATTCTTCAATTATTCAAGGGGACGACTGTATTTCTGGATCCTTGGCATCAAAAACCCCTGCAGCAGAGTACACTACAGTAGAGTGGAGTATAAAATACTATAGGAGGGGAGAACAGACAGACTCAAGCACAAGGACAAAAGCCAGCAGCGCTCCAATCAAGGCTGCGAAAAACAAGATGTTAACTATTTATGTCTAAACAATGCCACTGTGAGTGGAGCGAAGCTTCTTGGGGCATGAAATGAATGTGATGTGAACATTTCAGGGGTCATGAATGTGCTTCATCATGCTGACATAAAAAACTCTGTTAATAGAACAGTGTGAAAGAAGAGTCTATTGTCAAAGTTCATTTAACTCATCCTCAATGCTGTCAGTGCCTAACTACACAGTCAAATTTAGTTATTCAGTCTGAGTGTTCAGTCCTATCAGAAGGAAGAAAATCTAATATGCTGTGCCAGCAATTAGCAAGACAAACCAATTTGCTGTCGACCGTTTGTAATTGTCATTTATGATCAAATTAATCTAAAACCAGAAATAAACAAGAAATCTAAACTCTGCTCACATTTGCGGTTGATGTGTTGCGTTGGCTCAAGATTCTTGCTGCTGCTGCAGACGGCCGTGGCGTGCTGGAGTGCAGGGTTCTGCCTCCTCTGCAGACAGGCCAGCATGACTGCGCAGACGCAGGTATGATTCTACAGACACTGGTTTGCCGAGCCCGACCTGCAAAATGAAGAAAAATGTAACTGTTAGTGATGTAGTCAGAATAAGCAAGATGTGCAGGAATTACACTGATTTAGATGGAAAAACAGTATTATAAAAAGTCATTTGGGAACTGGAGGTTATAGCACATAAAATATTTTTTAAATTAGAAAGAAAAAAAATTCATAAAAATTTTTAATATTGAAAGTATTAATAAAATTATAAATATTTATGTTTTTAAAATAATAAATAAAATAAGTATAAATAAAAGTATTAATAAAATTACAAATGTTTATTTTTAAAACTATTTAAAAAACTAAATAAAAAGTTAAAATAATAAAAGTATCTAAATATTTCTTTATCTGTATTTGTTTGCTAAATAAATAAATAAAGTATCAGTAAAATTATACATTTATATTTTTAACAGCATAAAAATAAAATGAATAAAATGATAAAAATTTAATTTTTAAATTACAAATAAAAATAAGTGTAAAAGTAAAATTACACTTGTTTAAAAGCATAAATAAAAATAAAAATGAAAGTTTAAATATGAAAACTATCAATAACATTATAATTTAAACAAGTATAAATAAAATAATAAATAATAAAAGTATTAATAAAATAATTATTTTCAAAAGTATAAATAAAAATAATTAAATAAAAGTGTAAACTAAAATAAAACTAAACTTAAATACGAAAAGGATCAGGAAATGCCAGATTCAAACTCCAACCACTAGGCCAAGGCTCCAATGTGTATACATATTTTTTTATTCAGTTCTTCAACTCACACCTGTGAAGCACAGAAGGAGGACACACACACACACAGAGAGAGAAGTATGTGAGGTGGAGGTTTAATGCTGCTCCAGCTGCCTCTCGGCTCTGTGGGCTGAATTACAAACACACACCTGCTGCATCACATGGGAATCCAGCAGCCCCATCATTCCTGGCCATCCCACAGCACCCATCCATCAACAGCCTTTCCTTTCTTCTCTCCTTCTCATTACAGAAAGAGCTACCTCAGTTTAAGTCTAATCTGAAGCTTAAAGCAGAGCCCTGGGATCTTCGGTCGGAAAAGCCCCCCCTAAACCATTTCTTTAATCTCAGAGCCTGCCAGAACGAGATTTGTCAGTCTGAAAAATTCCTACAAACCCCGAACAAACATGGACATACACATGAAAATGTACACAAATATACAGTGTGTCGACCAGAGGATCTGTTCTACATGGGTTACTCGTGCATGTGTGTGAAACCGACTTATGGAAAATGAGCAGATTTGTTTCAGCATGTGTTTATTTGCATACAGGTAAGTCGGTAAGGACATACACCACTGCAAATGTTTAGCTAACCTCGAGCTAGAAGCCTTGAAGCCGTGGCAGTGAACCTCAGCAGTAAAGTCTTTAATTCTTGCTGATTCAATGGTTATTGAACAATGAAGACAAACACTCTACAAATGATCCATATATGGTCAACAAGACCTTCCATAGACATTCCACACAGAATTGCACATAGACAGGTAGAGGCTGAGTTGAGTATAATGTACTAGAGCAGAGCAGGTTAAATTGCAGTAGAAAAGGAGTTCTCCAAACTAGGGCTTTTCTAGACATAAGAGGGTACTAGGAGGTCTGTAAAATATTTGATAATTTATATTGTATTGATTTATTATTGTTTGTAAAATGTGTTATTAAAGCTGTTGAAGTTAACAATGGCAGTTAAGATATTGGTATTCATTTATTTATTTACATTCAACCAAATCGACAAGATTTAATTTAATTTCAAGACAAGATTTAGATGTAATAAATCTAATAATTTAGATTTAATAGATTTGAATTTAATTTCAGTTTTCTAAAGACTGATAAAAAAAATTGGTAAAATAATTGTTGATATTTTATTCTATTAAGAGCAAAAGCAACAGTTAAAAAAGAAAAATCGGCATTTAAAAAGTGAATATTTTACAGCCAATATTTGAACAATTTGCTTTAGTACAATGAGAATATAAAAGCCAATTCTTCAATTATTCAAGGGGACGACTGTATTTCTGGATCCTTGGCATCAAAAACCCCTGCAGCAGAGTACACTACAGTAGAGTGGAGTATAAAATACTATAGGAGGGGAGAACAGACAGACTCAAGCACAAGGACAAAAGCCAGCAGCGCTCCAATCAAGGCTGCGAAAAACAAGATGTTAACTATTTATGTCTAAACAATGCCACTGTGAGTGGAGCGAAGCTTCTTGGGGCATGAAATGAATGTGATGTGAACATTTCAGGGGTCATGAATGTGCTTCATCATGCTGACATAAAAAACTCTGTTAATAGAACAGTGTGAAAGAAGAGTCTATTGTCAAAGTTCATTTAACTCATCCTCAATGCTGTCAGTGCCTAACTACACAGTCAAATTTAGTTATTCAGTCTGAGTGTTCAGTCCTATCAGAAGGAAGAAAATCTAATATGCTGTGCCAGCAATTAGCAAGACAAACCAATTTGCTGTCGACCGTTTGTAATTGTCATTTATGATCAAATTAATCTAAAACCAGAAATAAACAAGAAATCTAAACTCTGCTCACATTTGCGGTTGATGTGTTGCGTTGGCTCAAGATTCTTGCTGCTGCTGCAGACGGCCGTGGCGTGCTGGAGTGCAGGGTTCTGCCTCCTCTGCAGACAGGCCAGCATGACTGCGCAGACGCAGGTATGATTCTACAGACACTGGTTTGCCGAGCCCGACCTGCAAAATGAAGAAAAATGTAACTGTTAGTGATGTAGTCAGAATAAGCAAGATGTGCAGGAATTACACTGATTTAGATGGAAAAACAGTATTATAAAAAGTCATTTGGGAACTGGAGGTTATAGCACATAAAATATTTTTTAAATTAGAAAGAAAAAAAATTCATAAAAATTTTTAATATTGAAAGTATTAATAAAATTATAAATATTTATGTTTTTAAAATAATAAATAAAATAAGTATAAATAAAAGTATTAATAAAATTACAAATGTTTATTTTTAAAACTATTTAAAAAACTAAATAAAAAGTTAAAATAATAAAAGTATCTAAATATTTCTTTATCTGTATTTGTTTGCTAAATAAATAAATAAAGTATCAGTAAAATTATACATTTATATTTTTAACAGCATAAAAATAAAATGAATAAAATGATAAAAATTTAATTTTTAAATTACAAATAAAAATAAGTGTAAAAGTAAAATTACACTTGTTTAAAAGCATAAATAAAAATAAAAATGAAAGTTTAAATATGAAAACTATCAATAACATTATAATTTAAACAAGTATAAATAAAATAATAAATAATAAAAGTATTAATAAAATAATTATTTTCAAAAGTATAAATAAAAATAATTAAATAAAAGTGTAAACTAAAATAAAACTAAACTTAAATACGAAAAGGATCAGGAAATGCCAGATTCAAACTCCAACCACTAGGCCAAGGCTCCAATGTGTATACATATTTTTTTATTCAGTTCTTCAACTCACACCTGTGAAGCACAGAAGGAGGACACACACACACACAGAGAGAGAAGTATGTGAGGTGGAGGTTTAATGCTGCTCCAGCTGCCTCTCGGCTCTGTGGGCTGAATTACAAACACACACCTGCTGCATCACATGGGAATCCAGCAGCCCCATCATTCCTGGCCATCCCACAGCACCCATCCATCAACAGCCTATCACTTCCTTCAGTCATAAGAGGAATAAAGCACCCATCACTGCTCACAACACACACGGTAAGAACAAAACCCTGCGCTGACCTGCTGAAACACTTCCGAGGTGTTTTTTATTTTTAAATTATGCGGATGTCAAAAGAGAAAAAGAGAGCCTGTCTGCAGTTCAGATGGTGACTGGGATGATGTTTTGCCCAAAAAGGTCTCGAGGCAGTTTCCAGGAGTTTCTGCTTGGAGTGTAAATGTCCATATTGTGTGTGGGTGTATGTGTAACATGCTGATGAGTCGGGTGGGGGGCAAATGCCAAGCACACATCAGGGCCAGTGACGGGCGTAATCAATCTCCCCCCGGGCCATAAATCTCTGGCTGCGTTCCTGCTCTGCCTCCCTCCATCTTCAGCTCTTTCGCTCCAGAGGAAGAGGAGAAAACGGGGCGCGCTGCCAGACAGTCGACACAGGAAACAGCAGCTCTGTCGGAGAATGCGTTATAGGACCATCTGACTATGTTTTAGGCAGCGCTGCCACCCACCAGCCGACTCTCAGACTAGCAAAGACAGTCTAATGGGAAGTTAAAGGAACAATCCTGCAGGAGTAACTTTAGGAGAAGTGCCTTGTTCAAGGGCGCAAAGGAGGGTTCGAAATACAAGCCCAGATGGAACTAGATCAGGACTTTGATTTCAGCACAAATGTGCAAACGTATCGTACTTTGTTTTACAGCACATCTGATTGTCAATCGTTAAGCAATTACAATGATGTCCTAAACTTAATATAGACATCAAGGTTAATTTTATGATGTATGGAATATTACGGCTAATGTTGTGTTTGCTCCTACATGACTTACTGTGGCCCAGGAAAAGAAAAACTAAACTAAACTAAATCAAACCAAAATAAAAATCACAAACACAAAAAACGAAATAAAAACTATTTTTACCTAAAAAAAAAAAAAAACCCAAAACAAAACAATGGGCGAAATTTAAACAATTAAAAAATGGTTTCAGTACTCCAAAAATAGCTTTAAAAAAGGTGACGATTTTAGGTTTAGTTTTTCTAAAACATGCTATATTACAAAACGTGAAAACTTTACGGAGGTTAGATAGCAAAAGTTTTTATTGAAACATTTAGTGCATTAACTTTGGCAGCCCTAAAATTCTAAAACCAAAATAAACTGAATCAAGAAAACTTTTAAAGAAAAAACTACACTAAAACCATCAGTGATTGAATGAAGAACTAGGTAAAATAAAGACTGATAAAATTAAAATAAAATAGAATAGAATATAATAAAATAGAACCATAATAACCTTGGTGAAATGCTTAATATGGTTTGCCTAAGTAGGTAAGACATGTTCCCGGATAAATATCCTTGTTGTTCTGGAACAGCATTCGTATCAACCAATCAGGTTTTAGGATTAGGCTTACAGCTGGGGTTAAGAGCTTGTACAACATTCTTACCCCATCATCCCCCCGATTGGTTAGGGTTCAACTAGGGCTATGCACCAACAAAAATTAAAATAAAATAGAAATGAACATTTCAAACCATAATAACCTTGGTGAAATGCTTAATATGGTTTGCCTAAGTAGGTAAGACATGTTCCCGGATAAATATCCTTGTTGTTCTGGAACAGCATTCGTATCAACCAATCAGGTTTTAGGATTAGGCTTACAGCTGGGGTTAAGAGCTTGTACAACATTCTTACCCCATCATCCCCCCGATTGGTTAGGGTTCAACTAGGGCTATGCACCAACAAAAGATCTAGGAACATGTACTACTTGGCTAAATCAAGTCGTGCCAGAGGGCAACTGTGCAAATTACAGCTCTTCAGGTGGTGACGTGATTAAACTGAAGCGGAAACATCTTGAAGCTCAGCAAGAACGTCTGACAACCCTTTACCACCCATCTTGTCAGTCAGACTTTCAGAGGGAACAAATCCTGAAACTGCGAACAACACCGAAAACATGCAATCCAAGAGTGTGCTGAATCGCTCCGTTTTATTGACATGTGAAATCGGTGTTATTTAAAGATCGCAGCTCATCGGTAAACATCTCTCTCTCGCTCTCCTCAATGGCTTTCGGTCACAGCGGGGAAATGGATTAGCCCTTCCTGAGACTCTGTTTCCAAAAATCTGCATGTGAATGCAAGCAGATGATGAGGAACTGAGCAGAGAATGAGAGCGAGATCGACAAGCGACTCCGGTCTGTCTGTCTGCCTGTCAATATTTATTTATAGCAAACAGGTATGCGCTTTGAAATTGTGCAGCCACGTCAGCTAGCATGTGCTTATCAATGCATTTGATTAAATCAATTGCAAAACCAATAAAATCTCCCTCACTATACATGCAATTCTCATTGTTCTCTGCCTTCTGCCAACAGCAAATGCTGGAAGATTTCCGCAATTGCATTTGTGTGTGCTTCCTGAGATATGAGCCACATTACATATTTGCAAATTCTCGGATCGCTGTTATATCATAAATCTAGAGGCTTTATAAGCCATTCATAGGGAATGAACCTCACGCAAACAGTGCGACTGAACTCTTGCACCACTACAAGAAACTTGTGCTTGCATGGCTAAAACCATGACAGCATCGATTTAGTTTGATGTCATTTAGCATATGATTTTCATCTTAAGCCTTATAGCCACACCGACTTCATAGACATCCTGGAGTTAAGTCCCTTGGTTAGGGTAAAGGCTCAGGTTGCAAAATGTGTGTTCAGAGAATTCAGACCTACTAACACAGAGCAGAAGGGTTCAGTGCAACATGATTTTAAAACTAAATGCATCTCTATGAACCACATTACGATTCACACAGTGAAAGTTAAACACTGTTAAAAAGATTTCACATGTAGAGATGTATACATTATATCTTGTCATAAATAATTATAACCGAATTTAAAATGCATAGCGTAACAATGTATTGTAGAGATGCACCGATTGCAATTTTCTTGGCCGATTCCGATTTTTTGTTAGTGTGATCTGCCGATACCGATTTTTGTCGATTCCGATTTTCTTTCTAAGAACTAAAATTGACAGCATATACAAACAAAAATCTACTTTTCTTCAACGCAAAGTTTTATTTTCATAAAAAAACACAAGTAAAAAGTCAGTAATTAAATAAGAACAAATTAAAAAAATTGCAAACAACAGCACAAATAAATGCAATAAAATAAAGAGAGCTATGAAACTAAGTTTTTCAGGTTGAGTAAGTTTTTATTCAGGTAAGAAATACTACAGAAATTAAAGTAATCAAATGTAAAATAACACATCCAGTGTTATTTTACATTTGATTACTTTAATTTCTGTAGTCTTCATTGTAAAAATTAAATATAGATTAATGCTTACAATTTAAAGTAATAAAACGTATTCAGTCAAGTGCAGAAAGTGATTTCTTTGTCTTTTGTTCTTTGATTAACATGACGGACAGCAGCAGGAATATTGGACTGCGGTCCCCCTTAAGAGTTTATCCACGGACCCAATATTCTGTTACACAACATGCGTTCGCTTTCTCAACTATTTAACGTTCTTTTATAATGTGTTATACATAAAAGCTTTAAGTAAAGTGTTACCATTACTTTTAACAGTGTTATTCATTTTATTGTACAAATCTACAAACATAAGGTTCAAATCTTTGTGCTTGACTATTAAGTGAGTGTAAAGGTAATCTAAATGCAAAAATTGGATAAATGAGCATATGCAATTAAAATATCCTATTAAAATATTATATTAAAATTCAGCACTATTGTGTCTAAAATTCAAATTAAAACCTTAAAAACGAGTAAATTATTTTAAATTCTAGAAGTTAATTTAGGCATGTATAGTATGTAAAATTGATATTAATTTTAAGACCCTAACCTTTAAGCGTGCATTGGATGGAGCCAAAGGTAATGTAAAGATTAGATGAACGAGAAAAACGATTCTATAAAAACCAATACACATACGCAAAAAAAGAAAAGAAAAAAGGATGATACCTGATATGGTACCAATATAGTGGGCATTGCTAGATTCACAATGCATTTGCTGCCAGTTTTTCTTGTAGGGCTAACATCTTGTTTTACACAACTGCAAGTGTTCTGATTGACTGCTTTCAGTGTGAACCAACAAACTACAATACAACTTTTTAAGACAAAGACACTCTGAAATCTCCGACTGAGACATGCAGCTTAAGTCAAAGTACCCTGTGCATAAATCAGCTTCCGCAATGAAAGTGCTTTTGAACCTGTAACAATATACAGTTTCAGATAGACACGCACTTAGTTTGTCTGATGCATGCCGAGATCTCTGGCGAGCGAATTAACCTCACGCTGGCCTGAGCCCCCTGAATTCTCTGAAGTGCACTTCTGTGGGAGAGCCGAATAGATCGATAGGCTGGAAAGTAAGGGGAAGGTGAGAACGAAAAGAGGTGTTAGTGAGGCTAAAAGAACCTAAGACAAAAAGCATGATGGCTAAAAGTTGATTTCCTGTCTATAAAATCCTCCATTATGACCAATACAGGCTCGGCCTATCGGGAATGTATGTACACTGATGCAAAGGAGGGAGAAAGGAAAAAAGGTTTGCATTTATCTGCGAAAGACGAGGGGACGGAGAGGAGGGGGGCTTCTCTTCCTAATTGAATGGTGACCTGCCAGTTTGGTGTGAGTGTGTGTGTGTGTGTGTGTGAGAGAGAGAGACAGAGAGCCCCATGCAGTGCATTTAAAAGGCCTGTGCGTCTCCCCTCTTAATAAGCCCAAACAAGTTAATCCAATCGACACACCCAGACTCTTTTCTTCGGCTTTAACAAGCAGCCACTACAGTCCCCCATAATCCCTCACACACACCGCACCGCTGAACGGAAAGCAATGAAAGAGCCCATTAGAGGGACAGACAGAGTCCCCGACCCCTTAACTTTGCTACACAGCGCACACACACAATCTTAGACACTCGACACAATTATATAAAAACCACACACACGCACGCGCACACGAACATGCCGAGTAGAAACAAAATCAGAATAACACATACACGGATAATGCAACAGGACAAGGACAAATGAGGATGCAAAACACACACAGACAAGCAAACAATCCTTCAGAGAGGACAGGCACACACTCTGGGACATAAATCCAACGACTGTTAACAAGACACACACACATTGGAGACCCGGCGCTTCCTAACGACACATGAATGCAGGAGAGGACGTAAAGCCCATGGAGCGCAAACAGTCCTGCTGACAACAAACAAACAATATACGCACGCATTTCCACTATACATACAGTTTCATTCAATAGCTAACAATATTCGCACACAATATCCACATCTGCTAAAGGGCCGCCTCCATTCCTGGGTCAGACACGGGTTAGCCATTGTTGCAAGCATAAGCAGATGGAAGATGGTTTAATTTGCAGCACGAAGAATGAACATAAACATATTGCAGCGGTAGATTCTCCAAGCCAAAGCATGGCTTGTGAGCAGGAGTCGGATGATTATATGATGTCTATCTCTGTCACAGCACGGCAAACCACACGCCTGTTATCTGGAATCACGCTACAGTAGCCCGCATTACCGCTGTCACATAGATGGCTGAAGCACCAGCTAATTGACCGCTGAGACGAAATGCTGAATGAATAAGTTGTGCGTGTGAGATCGCGTGGAAGAACTTCCTGTCTAAAGCAGTGAAAGGGCAGTTAGTGCTGATGCATTCACAGAATACACCCAGAGATATTTTCTAATCGTCAAAATGACTTTTTGACATTTTCACACTATCCTTATCCAACCAATAGTGCAATATGGCAACAAAGTTACTTCGGAAACAAAGTCAGACTTTGTTTGTTTATATTGCCTTCATTGTGTTCACGTTTCGGAGTTGACTTTTTCGTTTGGCATCAAACTACGAACAAATGTCTTTGTGGTTTAAATAAATGCGAGTTGGAATGCACTGATATTAAAATCCTGTCTGAAACCGATAAATTAATTATTTTCACGTAATAGCCACATAACAAAAGACGGATAGTAAAATTCTGTGCTACTTTGTCTAAATAAATTAATCAACCATTTTAAATGCTACAAGTGAAGTTTGGCATCACACGATAATAATGTACAGTTTGTGATATTTAATAAAGATTAGTTTAAAAAGTGCTATTAAATTATTACTTTTACTAAAGATTACATTTAAGAGAGCATTAGATGAAGTCCAAGGTAACCTAAAAGTAAAAATTGCAGAAAAATAATAGTGAGCAAATGCATGCGCTCCAATGTTTAACAGTATAAAACAAACATTAACCAAAAAGAAAATCTAATTAAATTAAATAAAACTAAAACAAAAATAAATTAATATGCAAGCTACAGAAATTTATATATTTGTGTATGTATATATAAAGTGAGCTTTAGATGTATAGCATATATGTGTGTGTGTGTGTGTGTGTGTGCAGGGCTTATTTTCTTCTTACAAAGCATTTACATATAACCAATTGGAAAAGACAGATTGTACAGCCCAAGCGTAGAGAGGTCACACATCTAACTAAAGACACATCACAGCAATTGATTGTTTGTTAATCCACAGAAAAGAGTAGCTAAACTAAAAAAAGCACATTGCTGGCCATCACACTGTTCATCACACATCTGTACTCATTCACATAACACAAGGACCCCGTTTAGGATGAACACAAAATGAAAACAATGGCCTATTATATGCCCAGCACCCCCACCCCCTGAAGGCATTCATTTGTTAGTGTGAATATTCAAGTGTCTTCTCTTGCCGTATTTTGTTCATTGTTTGTGCTGTTTGATCACAGCCTGAGGGGCTGAAGTCTGAAAGATGAGCCGTTGTTGGACAAGGGAGTGAGAAAAAGACAAATACGTAAATCATACACACTGACATTCAGTTATGATGAATAAAAACCTAACATACCATCAATAATTCAAATCCATAGAAAATAAATGAAGCTAAAAAGTTTGAACCTCTATATACCATATCAGTGTTTTCGGAGGACACTCGACAGTATCCCAGAATGCACTTGCAGGCATGCTGACCTCAATTCCAATTACCATTACCACTGAGTGAAGAACAATCAATTGCTGGGAAAAACATTTTGCAAGCACAAAAAGTATACAATTGTACTAGAAATTAGGTGTTTTTGTTGAATTGGCCCTTATAATACCCATAAAACGAACTATTGCCGGAACTAGCTGCGACGGAAGGAATCTGCTGGAACTTTGAAAATGATGGACTGGCCCCCTCAAAGTCTGGACCTCAACCCCATAGAGCAATTTTGGAGCGAGTTGGAAAATAAACTGGATAGATCTATTGTACATTCAAAGGAAAGCCTTTGGCTTGAGCTGCAGAAGGCATGGGATAACATTAGTGCATAACTAATGAACATAAGTTCTCAGGAAAAATACTGACACTATGCCAGAGAGATGTGCTGCTGTAATTGCTGCAAAAGGTGGACACACTAAATATTAATTATTTGGTATATTGTTGTGCTCAGAGCAACCATCTGCATGTTTCATGAACATCTTGAAATGAAATCATGTTTTTTTAGGCAAAAAATAATAATAAAAAAGGTCGATATTTTCAGACCTGTCAGGTGTTTTAATAATTTTAGCCACCAATGTATATATCCCATCTAGATAATTAATATTAAAAATAATTTATTTTGCCAAGACACAATGTAGTTATGACCCAATGACCCAACCACTTTTTCATTCACTCCCACTGAACCTTCTAAGCATAAACATGCGCAGGGATGTGCACACTCAAATATATATTCTTTATCAGACATCGTTTCCTCTGAGCTTATCATTTTCCTGTCCAATAATCAGAGAGAGAGCAAATAACGGCCCTGTCCTGCCCCAGTGGCAGGAAATATCTGGCACCTTCCATATCGCACAGCCGTCCTGATAAAGACCCGCATTATCATTCCCCTTCTGAGAGACATGAGGTACTGAAGGAGAGGTATGTGTGTAATTTACGTGTGCGTGAAGGTGGCCGCGAAGAAAGGAAATGTGTGAGAAATGGTAATCTTTTGATAAGTCTCATATATATACAGGAGTCTTCAAGGAAAGGTATCTCATTCATTGCTGCCGAGACACAGCTGCTTTGCAAAATGACATACAAAGCAGGTCGCTTCCACACACACACACACACACACACACACACACACACACACACACACACACACACACGTGACTCACAAACCAACGTCATATTCTCCCAGATTATTAGACGGCTTTGTGAAGTCTCCTTTGCTAGTCTTCTAGTCTTGAACCTTCTAAGCATAAACATGCGCAGGGATGTGCACACTCAAATATATATTCTTTATCAGACATCGTTTCCTCTGAGCTTATCATTTTCCTGTCCAATAATCAGAGAGAGAGCAAATAACGGCCCTGTCCTGCCCCAGTGGCAGGAAATATCTGGCACCTTCCATATCGCACAGCCGTCCTGATAAAGACCCGCATTATCATTCCCCTTCTGAGAGACATGAGGTACTGAAGGAGAGGTATGTGTGTAATTTACGTGCGCGTGAAGGTGGCCGCGAAGAAAGGAAATGTGTGAGAAATGGTAATCTTTTGATAAGTCTCAGATATATACAGGAGTCTTCAAGGAAAGGTATCTCATTCATTGCTGCCGAGACACAGCTGCTTTGCAAAATGACATACAAAGCAGGTCGCTTCCACACACACACACACACACACACACACACGTGACTCACAAACCAACGTCATATTCTCCCAGATTATTAGACGGCTTTGTGAAGTCTCCTTTGCTAGTCTTGAAAAGCGTTCTAAAATCGCCGTTGACAGCTTGACGATCATGAGGTCAAGTGAGGCTTGGGAGATTCATCCGAGACTGAGTTTCTGATCCGATGAGGCGGAGGAACTCCGCTTATTCAAGAACACTGTTTATCCTGAGGATGATATCATAAAATCCTAGCACAAAACAAACACCAGGCCTGAAACCTCTCCCGTAGGCACTCCAGCATAGATGCAGTCATGCAAAACCCTGCTTATGATGAGACGTGCCCTCTGACCTTCTCTCTCTCCCCGCATGGCACACACACACACACACACACGTCCCCTAAGCAGAGTTCAGCATCTTAAATTACTGCCTGCCCTTTCCCTCTGTGTGCTGCCCTCCTCTCCTGACCCCTCCGCTTCGCTGACGGGGAACGGTTCATAATTAAATGTTAATCTAAAAAAACCCTTTCCTTCTTCCTATCTCTCGCTTTCTCTCCCCCACATTTTTAGGAAGAGATCTAGTTAGAGATTGCATTAGCATGAAAAAGCAGGCTGGGTAATTGTCTTCACCCAGCGGAGTGATCTGTAGCTCGGTGAGCGGAGAAATATGAGGATTAGTTTAAAAGAAATAAAATAAAAAGGCAGCAGCTCTATCTTTGCTCCGAGCGCAGATGCTGCCCACAGCCACAGAGTCTCCGATTAAATTACACTGCTAAGAGGATGTGGCCATTGACTTAAAAATTAAATAAAATAGACCAGCGGGAGACTAAAGCTCGACCTCCGTTTTAACTGCCGAGCGAATCCACAAACCCTTCATCTCGCTAATCTATTAATATGCATTTCTGCTGAAAACGAGGGAAGGGATTGGGTTGGCGGTTAAACGTGGTTTTGAGATATGGCACGGTGTATTAAAGGGGTTAGATATCCCAAAATCATGCCTGTAGGCCCTACTGCCCTCCTTTAATCCCGGGTGTCACATTTTAGCTTGTCTGCTTGCCGGATTCACACTTCAAACACACAATAAAAATAAGGGTTCAGAAAAAATATTTGCATTCATAAGCTATGTATTAAAATAAAATGTAATATTTCAGTATAGCATTAATGAAAATAAAACAATTTAAAATAGGTGAAAATTTTGAAAAAATTAAAAGGGATTCCAAAAAACCCCCAATTGTACTAAAAATAATATAAAAAGATTAAACAGAATAAATGAAAAATATATTGATAAAAAATGGGCTCTGAAAAGTACAATAAAAAATCAAATTAAATCAAATTAAAAATATTTCACTGTATAAACGGGTCTTTATGAAAATATATAGCCGACTTTATATTTTCAGAAAGGGGGAACCTTACAACTGGATCACGTCTGGTGGGCCATAGATTACCCCACACCTGACATAGATAAAAGACCCAGATGTTAGAAGAATTTGATAAATCTTTGCGTTCATATTAAAACAAGTATTTTTCTTGTAGTTCAGCTATTACAGGAGATCTTCGTACTCACCGTCCACTCATTTTGTCTTAATGCCACAAGCTACCAAATACATCAGCGACGAGAAAAAGCACTTCCACCTCCAAGGCAAAACTTCAGCCGGCCAATAATCTAATATTTCATAAGCTGCATTCAGAGAAATGACATTTGATGATGAAACATTTGCCCTGCAAGCAGTGCAGAGCGGAGCCTGACTCGCTGTGGGATTAATGGCGGTGTCAGGCTGGAAGTTAAGGACCGGCAACTGACCTTCTCTTCTGCCCAGATCTCAACGCGCAATTAGCTACATCCACTGTACCGTGGAAGCCCACAACAGAGCGCCTCGGTTTACCGTTTACATAGGAAATAACAGGGCAAAAGGGCGATTCACACGTGTTTAGAACGTTTGTGAAGACCTTGAGAAGCGTTGCTCCTTTGAATTTACCATAAATAGACCACAAGAAAGGATCTGTTTGTATGCAAGCACAGCGTGTGTCCCGACGGTGGGGTAAGCAGAGCTGATGAGAGATTGACAGATTGAGTGTACAAGATACGGGTGAGGAGACTTTGTGTGGAGATATACGACTCCCTCTCTGATCGGCAGTCCCTGACCTTCCGATGCACGCTCCTTAACTTCCTCATTAAGCTGTCACACAGCCTGCCAAAAACAAACCAGAGCTCAAAACATATCTCCCTCCTATTCAACCACACAACCTTCCTCCAAAAAAAACTTTTAAAAAAGCAGAGACAATCGAACCAGTGGATGGCTGGATCGGTTTTCAGCATCTCAGCTTGCCCAGCCTGAGTAAATGTGCTCAATAGTTGCAACGATTAAACTGGCCGTCCCGTCTAGCCGTAGACAGTCTGCCTCTCTGTCCACGGCAATCTTACCCTATTAGAATAACGATAAGATATCCCTGTCTCCTTTTCTTTCCCTTCCTCTGTGTCTTTCTGGTTGGGTCTCTGATAGACATTAATTCCAGTTTCATCTATAAAGCCAAGCTCATGCATATTTAACAGAATCTATTACTTTAGGATTAAATTATAAAAGACTGTCCCTCTTAAATTTTTTATAGTTTGCATAATTGGTTGCAGGGCCCAAACGGGACCTCAAAAACCCCAGTTTATTAAGAAAATAAAAATAAAACGGGCCAAGACACGCAGAAGCAACTTGAAGACCTTCAGAAGTCTGTGCACACAGTGTGGATACAACCTAACAAACAAACAAATAGTTCAGCCGCATTAAATCGACCTGACCCAACAAGAAGAGATTTTAATTGGTTTCCAGGGCTCAAGGGACCCCCTCACAGCGAGAGGACACCTCCATAGAGGATGGACTAGATTTCTGACAGCCTTCAGTCTGAACTGAGATTTAGACGACAAGTGAGAAATTTAGCCTAAGAAATTATAAACGCCTGAGAGAATGATGTTTCATCATGTCCAGTGTCCACAACAGCATAAAAGGGGCTTTTCTCTTCACACTGACAGCGATTTGCAGCGACAAAGCCACCGAAAGTCAGAGTTCGTGAGTTAAGAGTTGAGTGACAGCGTATGTGGCCAATGTGAAAAAGTTGACAAAAGTTCCACTCAAAGTTCAGCTCATGCAAATGAACCATGTAGAAATAAACGACTAAAACGACGTAGTTGGGACGAGATTCAGAATTGAATTGAGCCTTTTAAATTCTAATTTAATTGTTCGGTTTGAAGAAAATTTGATTTGAGGTACCAAATAGGATGCAGAACTGCTATTTGAATGCAAGTAGAATTTCAATTCATTTAAGTTTCAAAGTTTTGGGGGAAAAAAAGTCTCAAAGTTTATTGGTGAGAAGTTGAATGACTGGTAGAACAGACAATAGATAGTAATATTAGTAAAAGATAGATTAGGGTTGGGCCGATAGACGATGCCATCGTCCATCGCCGATGGCTGACAGACATCACGATGTTAAGCTGACATCGTGATCTCCCCCCCACCACCACCACCACCCCCTCTCCCGCAATCCACCGCATCCCAGTCCCGTGTTCGGAAAGGAAATGAAGTGTACTACGGAAACCCTAAAGGGAGTAAATAGCCTACGAGATGAGAGGATAAAAAAATATTTCAATACTTTTTCTCGCAATTATATCGTTGGGTAAGTATAGGCGACTGTATATAAATTGCAGGCATCAGGGAGCCGCTACTGAAACTGTTTTCGATTGCGCGCTCTCATTTTACTTTCACTTTTGAGATTCACGATCACAAGGACTCTATACTATGGAGCGGCAGTACTTTCCACACATTTGACAAGATTAGATGTTTGTCATTGGTGCTCAGGATCATTCGCCATCATCCTATCAGACATTTCTCCTGTGGCAAGTGAACTTTCATGTACTGTAATGCAACACGCTACCGCTAGCAAGCGGCTAACCTTTTAGTGGCTCCGTATAGCGCGTTATTTGTTTCACACTTCGGGCACACAGCTAACCCCGCCCCCCGATGTTATCGTCAATCATGATGTTTCACTGTAGACATCGTCCGATGCCAATTTGGTAGACATCGCCCAACCCTAAGACAGACCGACATATATAGACAGACAGTTACAGAGATCCAGACAGACAGACAGACAGAGGGATAGATACAGAGATAGAGTGACAGAACGATAGAGCAAAAGAGACAGAGCAGAAAATAGAACAACAGAGCGATAGATTGATCGACAGAGACAGACGGTTGAATTTCTTCAAAATTACAATTCAGTAAATTTATTTTCCTGTCATTCTAATTCCTAAATATAGGCCTGAGTGAAACTTACGTGGGCAGGTGTTTATCAAGGGCATTTCCTAACAAAAACCAGAGGGAACAAAAGAGAGCGAAACCTCTGGATGTCACCGTCCCCCAAATTAGACAGAAGGGACATTACCAGAGCTCGTCCCCACTGCCTGCCAACGATCGGGCGTATCTGTGCAGGGGGGAAATATTTCACAGCGCATAAATTATTAAGCGTGCGCGCAAGGCCGGTGTGCTAAGCAGCACGCAGATAGGCCAGTTATTCACGGCTCTGCTGGGACGGTGGCGTCTGCAGCCTCCGCACGCTCCTATCAGATCATTTGTCACCAGCGATAGACAATTTACTACACAAGCCTTTTTCAATTTATTCATTGTGCTGTCACTGCAGTTTTCTCCCCCGCACTGAAAGCCGCCATACTCCCAAACCAACCCCGCCTGATGGAGAGAGGCTTTGAGCCGTGTCTATTTGGACACACAGACACACACACCTGCTGAGGCTCCCTCTTTAATGTGGACAAAGACAAACACTGTCTGTTTAAATCTTCTTAATTGAGAGTAAAAGAGAAGAACCCAGGAGACACACAAGGCAGACGTCCCTTTCCGCTTGCTCTCTCCCTCCCTGCCAAACCTCAGCTACTAAAACAGTGTGATAAAAGCATGTGAGGTGGGAAGAGCACAGAGACAGCAAACACCCATCCGCCTTGTCTCAAATTAGCTCTGGGCTGGCTTGAGGAGATAGCCAGGGAGTGCTTCCATTAAGAGCAAACGAAGCCCTCTGTGACCAGCACAACCCTCTCTACACCAATCTCACAGAGGCTCAAAGACACCCAGGGCTCTTCTGGGAGCACCAGCAAGAAAGCAGGGCTGGCCTGTGCTGGCAAAGCAGAACTGCAGCTACCTTATACTGAGGACTTTGCAGGTTAAACCTAGTGCATCTGTAAAACACTGCCTTAAAGTCAACACGCAATCAAAAACAGCATCACACAGCTTGTCTCACTATAGTGCAAAAATTACTGTACAAGAACGTAATGAGAATCAAAAATAGGAATAATGGCTTAATCCGGACACATTTAATTTTATTAAATAAATATTAAATAAATTTAAATTTGTTGGAGAAATGTCCTTAATTGTTATGAAATGGATGTAAAAATATATACAAATATAATAATGATTATATTTTTCCATTTCTACATTTCATATTATACATGTCATTTTTCATGTTGCTAGCATGAAAACAAAAATAAACAACAACAAAAACAGTCATATTAATAATAGCAATCATATTATTATTATTATTAAAAACAATCATATTTTTCATTGAGAACATAAAATGTACTTTGTATAGTAGACGTAAAATCATCTTAGCTGAAAGACTTCAAAAGATTTTGTATATAATAACAATAAATAACAAAATTCACAAAAATCATAATAAACAATAATAATAATGATTATTATTGTAATAATAATAATACTAAATTGTTACATATGCACACACAAAATGATTATAAATTATTACTATTGCATTACAATAGTGATTGTTGTTGTTATTAGTAGCGCTATATTACAATAACATTATATGATTATTATTATTATTAAAAACATATCTTTTGACCACAGCTAAAATGTTTTTACTGCAAAAATAATCTTTGGCTGAACTCTCAACCCATAAAAGGCTTTTTAGGAAAGAATAAAGTGGAGGGTGAAATGTGATCTGGGTATGTTTTTGACAGAGTCACCCATATAGACCGTGAACCTGGTTGGAAATAAAGGCAAAGCAGGGTTAAAGTCCCTCTGGAACATTTCTCTTCAAGACACTTCAAGGACAAAAAAGTTTGGAGCGCTACAGAGTTGCTGTCATGCTATTCGTTTGAAAGCTTTCAGCATCTCTGAGTTTAGCACCGCATAACCTTGCTGCTGGATATGCGAGTCTCTTTGATTAGCGGCTTTAATGAGCCACACAATTAGATATGAGGCAATAAAGGGCTCATTTAGTAGCGGTGTGGTCTCTGACAGCTGAACCGAAGTTAATTGAGATTTACGTGACAAGATGCTGCTGCAGAAGCTAACAGCCTTGGAGAACGGTCAGCCTAAACTGTGAGCTATTCGGGATCAAAGAAAGGACCAAGCAGATAGGAGAGCAAAAGATAAGCATGCTGACACACGCTTGGCATAGTATTTAGTATTTTCTGTCAATTTGATAGTAACTTTAGGGTGGGAAAAAAAACAGGCTCAGATCTGAGCACTCTGTTTTCATGGGTCTTTTAGCACTGAAAAAACTGCATCAGTGGCCATGAGAGAGCCGGAGCCAGAGAGGTTGGGGCCGCTGTACATCCTTCATGTGAAGCCAATGCCACTAAATAACAGCAGGGAGAAGTCTCCCCAAGGACCACAGTCCTCGTCATAGTACACTGATCAAGGCAAAGCGGCTGTCGCAACAGCCAAAGTTTTGGCACACGTAATCACACAGACATATGCAGGTCTTAACAAAAACCTCTTCGGGAATACCAGTACCAACTTGCATACAAACTTTGGGGTCTGTAAGATTTTAATTAAAATGTTTTTGAAAGAATTCTCTCATATTCACCAAGGCTGCATTTATTTGATCAAAAATACAGTAAAAATTGTAATATTGTGAAATATTATTACAATTTCAAATAACATTTTATTATATGTTAAAACGTATTACTTTATTTTATTTATTAATAATTTATTCCAGTGATGGCAAAGCTGGATATTCAGCATCATTACTCCAGTCTTCAGTGTCACACGATCCTTCAGAAATCCTTCTAATATGCAGCTTTGGAAACATTTCTCATCAATGTTAAAAACAGTTGTGCTGCTTAATAATTTTGTGTAAACTGTGATAATTTTTTTTTCTGGATTCCCTGATGAATACAAAGTTGAAAACAGCTTTCATTAAAAAAAAAAAAAAAAATATTTTTTTGTAACAATATTATTTGACTTTACGGTCAGTTTTTATTTAATGCACCCTTTTTGAATAAAAGTATTTTAAAAAATCTTGACCCTAAACAAATTATGTAATGTGATGCAGTACTGAATTAAATTAAACCGAAAGCAGGAATAAAATCCTGGTACTATTATCCAACATGTTTTGACTTGCTATAATATTATTATTATTTATGGTCTTCTATAACCTAAAAATAGCTTCAAGAAAGAAGAGAGTTAAGATTCTAAAAGCAAACATAGCATAATGTGCAGTTAAATCGTACAAAATAAAAGACATTTAAACAGGGAACTAAACAGGGAAACCAATTCTGATTTGTTAACAGACCCACTGTGCCTTGAATGGCCAGCACAGTTTTTCGCAATCCAAACACAAATACAGACTTCAGTGTCCTAAAAGGACAGTTTATGGAGATTTCAGCTGCACAGACAGATCCAGAGCTTCTCCAGTGTCTCGCAGGAAGAATGATATCAACTGTGCAACTATCTCAGATGTCCCCTTTGAAAGACCTGTTCCAGACTTTCTCTCTCAATAGGGGAAATCTGAAAAGGGCTGAGATGAGAGATAGATGTGCTCAGAGCCTGGGTGTCTGGCCCTCGTATATAAAACACAGCCCAAATATCCAGAGAGGGCACCGTTTGTGCGGGGGACAAGGTGACCCTGTCTCCCGGGTGCCTGTGAAATGACACAATAGACGCCTATCATCTCTCACACACACACACACACACACATATATCCACACACGCCAGCCAGCTATCACTATGCCAAAGGAAGGAGACGGCACAAAAGCGGAGGCTGGTGGGGGGACACCGCCCTTGAGCCCCCATTCAAGCAGAATCCGGTGACAAGCCCACTGCATACATCCCACAGACGGTGCCGAATTCCAGCCTCCGCCCTGAGCCCCAGCCACAGGCCCGACAGATGGAGCGGCTATTGATCGAACCGCTCACACCCTCCCCGCCCGCTGCATCCATCCCCTGAGGAAACAAAGGGCTGGAGAAGTCAAGAGAGACGCCTGAATGCGGGGAGCAGGGTCGGGGCAGAGGGGGGCCGAAATGCTTCCACACAGCTGAGTTATGCAGCAAGTGTTTGGGGCATTTCAAAGCTTTGAATGCACTTTTATGATCCAGACTCAGAGGAGACAGGTTGTGTGGAGAGCACACAAGATCAGCGGCGGCTGTGTTTGCTCGGACATAATGGACAGTAAACACTGCCGGCGGAGATGATACGGTTACTGACGGAGAGAGCATCATCAAAACAAACAGCTCTTTTTATCAGCAAGCTGGGAAACTTCACAAATATTTAGACTGATAAATTGTTTGGCTAAACTAAACGGAAGAACATGATATCTAGGGGGTGTAAGAAAATATCGATACAAGTGAGTATCGCGATATTTTGTTTGGGCGATACTGTATCGATTCTCAAAAACGGAATATCGCCATTTAAAATAAATAAATAAATCATACAAGATTAATGGTAGTTGTTTCGTTTTGAGTTCATATCCCGACCGCTAGAGAGCAGTCTTCATCTCTGAACTTGGACAGTGACAGGAAATACTAGCATTAGGGCACGCCACTAATGTTATCGTTAATATAGTTCGCTAACGTCCACCCTGGGACCTCGGCGCAGTCGGTTCCGCCACTTGCCACGTCCTGCGTGAAGAGCTTTCGCACGGGGCGCGGCGGGCGGTAGGGTCGGCTGCAGCTTTCTCACGTGTTGGGGGCGTTTTGTGCAGTTGGGGCGGTGCTCACATCGCGGTCTCTGTGATTCCACGTATTTCATGTATTTATAAATTCAAACTGAAAAACCTGTGAAATTCAAGTTGAAAGGTTCCGAGAATGTTTAACATCTGAATTTATTTGATTGTTTTACAATTGTTTTGTTTTCTTTAGGAATCCTGCAACCACTTTATTTTTCATTGATATTAAGCTGATTTTTTTGTTTTAGATCAAAATGTTATGACATTGTATGTTACAATTGTAAACTTAAAGTGTGAACCTTTAAAGCAGGGTCTAAAAATATATCTGGTCTTTTTTTTATAAAATACATTTTAAACATATACATTTAACTAAAGAACCCTGCAAGCACTTTAATTTCCCCCCTTTACGTACTGCACAAAAAAGTGGTTCAATAACACTGAATGTTACAGGGACTGATTATTGCAAATGCAGATCCCACTGTGATCTGGTTATATAATTTTTATTTGTTTAGGCCTATAGATTTTTTGCTGAGGTTTGAGGTGGTGTGTTTTTAACGACAGCTTTCCTAAAAATATATTCTATTCCTAAAATAAGAAATATCCCAATATATCGCCTTGCTTACAGTATCGCAACATATGGTATCGCAAACCCTGTATCGTGATATGTATCGTATCGCCAGATTCTTGCCAAAACACAGCCCTAATGATATTGTGATAAAAAAAAGCCTTTTAAGCTCTTTTAAAGGGATAGTTCACTCAAAAATGAAAATTCTGTCATCACTCTCATACCCCTTTCACATCCTTAAGAAGATATTTTGAGAAATGTTTTTTGTCAATACAATGGAATCTGTGGTTACTTACCGAGACTGTTTTGGTTACCAATATACTTTGTAACTAAGTACTTTTTTGTGTTCCACTGACGAAATGACAGAATTTTTTGGGATTTTAAACAATAAAAATGCTGGGATTTCCACAACAATAAATTTCTATGACTTTTGCAGCTGTTCATGATTACTGGGTACAAATTTTAAAAAAATCATTCCAACAAAGATTGTGTTTAAAAAAAATAAGCAATTTTTAGCTAATAAAAGGTCAAATAAATTTACAGCATAACTAAAATAATTATTATTCACTTAAGAAAAAGTTTGGAAAACTTTTGTTCCCCAAAAAGAAAAGCGTTGCAGATAAAACACAGGAATATTAATAGATTTAAAAAAAATAAAAAAATAAAATAAGATACAAAAAAGTCCTGCCCAATCCTATATTATATATTTTGACTAGGAAATAAATCACATTAAGGAAGCTAAATTAGTTTTGATTTTGTGTCATGTTGTCTTACACATTTTATATACCATATAAAAAGCTCACTTAGCAGTAGAAGAAGATTTAAATCAGGAAGATTTAACTTTTCCTCTCTCAAATGCCGACTGACACAGAGTGAATCTGGGGTAAGCAATGGATACTTACGGAGTAGTAAGTTCTGCACCAACTTATCTGCCTTGGTTGGGAGTCCTGCAAGGCAAAAACATTTTTTTCTGGAGAGGAAATTCAATGGAGTTTCATCCCTGAGCGGTCCCCGGGAGAAACCCCTATCGAGTAGCACTATTCTGTGCTCCACTGCGCCCAGCCAACCCTGTCTGGAGCTCTCAGCCCGCTGGATCGAGTTTCCCCAGGTGGGGACCCGAACACCTCATCCTAATTGGGAGAAGGGGGCTGAGGGTATGAGAGGGCATCAGCACGAAACAGAGTAGAGGGATAAGGGAGAAACCGTAAGTTCCTGAAAACCGATTACCATTTTGTCTTTGAATAAGACGCCTGACCTCTTGTTACTCTCCAGGGGGATTGTACTTGCAATCAGTGTACCATGAGTCACTTTGAATTAAAAGTGTATGCTAAATGACAAATAAGCAATTAAAAGAAGCACATTTCAACTAATATTAATCACACCATAAAAATGCTGTTTAGAGGATCTGAGCCGTTTTCCTCAACTCACTAGTTTTATACTCTTTAATTCCTCCTACAAGGCTACAAGTCTTTTCAGCAGAACTGCCTCCTGGTTTTGTGATAAAATTAGTCTGTGGCCTTGCTTTAAAAGCCCACATGAAAGGTTAGCATTGATTTCTCCACTGTCTGCTGTTTGACCCGGAAAAAAAAAAAGAACAAAAGAAAATTCTCTACATAATTAGCAGTGTTTGCAAAAGCAAGTGTCACTTTTACTATCCCTCATACTTGTAGTTAGGGGTTTGCTCAAACCACTACTAAACCAAGTGTTATGGACATGAATTATACCACAAATCATGTGACTTGAGAAGAGATGTGTTGTTACTTCAGTAAACGATTACACTTATGATTTTCACCTGGTGGATGATTAAACAGATGGAAAAATTTCATAGGCCTACACTGAAGGAGGGATCGGTATGGAAGCCTGTTTCCACCACTGAATAAAAAATAAAAAAGGTAGGCCCAATTGTGAGTATTTCTCTTACAATTCTGACTTTTTTTTCTCAGAATTGCGTAATACAAACTGGCAACTCTGAATTTTTCCTCTCAGAAATAAGAGTTTCGGAATTCTGACTTTATTTCTCAGAATTACAACTTTATTTTTCAGAATTGTGAGTTTAAATCTTGCAGTTGAGTTTTTTTCCCCTCACAACTGCGAGTCTATATCATACAATACTGAGAAAAAAGTCAGAACTGCGAGTTTATCTCACAATTCTGTAGAGATGCACCGATTGCAATTTTCTTGGCCGATTCCGATTTCTCGTTAGTGTGATCTGCCGATACCGATTTTTGCCGATTCCGATTTTCTTTCTAAGAACTATAATTGACAGCATATACAAACAAAAATTTACTTTTCTTCAACGCAAAGTTTTATTTTCATAAAAAAACACAAGTAAAAAAATGGCAAACAACAGCACAAATAAATGCAATAGAATAAATAGAGCTATGAAACTATGTTTTTCAGGTTAAGTAAGTTTTATTCAGGTAAGAAATACTACAGAAGTTAAGGCAAATCAAATGTAAAGTAACACATCCAGTGTTATTTTAGATTTGAATACTTTAATTTCTGTAGTCTTCACTGTAAAAATTAAATACAGATTAATGCTTACCATTAAAGTTATAAAACGTATTCAGTCAAGAACAGAAAATGATTTTCTTTGTCTTTTGTTCTTTGATTAACATGACAGACAGCAGCAGGAATATTGGACTGCGGTCCCTTTAAGAGTTTATCCACGGACCCAACATACACAACATGCGTTCTCTTTCTCAACTATTTAACGTTCCAAAACTGACTGTGTTTAACTGGATACTCGCCGAGACGGGCATTTTGACAATTTTGTATGTATTTGAACGTTTTAGCTCAGTTAGCCACTCATTTTGGTATTTGTCAAGTGTGAGTTTGTGTCTATAGACTTAACTCTCAATTGCAAGAAAAAAAAGTCAGAATTGTGAGATGAAGTCACAATTACCTTTTTTAATTTTTATATTCAGTAGTAGAAACGGGCTTAAATAGATCAGATTTCAGAGATTTGGGTGTACAACTACTCAAAACACCCTAGAAACCATCCAAAACACATTAGCAACTGCGTATGGCATAAAAAAAATAAACACCCTAAAAACTAATCGGAGGAAGTATTGCAGACCAACATAAAAATCGAGCTTACTTATTCCTTTGCCCCACAGGACACACAGGATGTTAACTTTTGTAAGCAGCATGTTTGTTCTAATGTGCCTGTTTTTTTCCACTGCTGTTTTGCCCTTGAGCGAGGCAATGAACTCACATGATTCGCTCCAAGGGCGACTAAACACAGCGATTCTGCATCTCCTGGCCTAAGCCCATGACCTCAGCGCAACAACCTTTTCGAAAGAGCGGAGACCACCCAGTGACCTTCCTCTACTAAAATAAAGGTTAAAGCTAGTCACATGGACTTTTTCGACAAGAAAAACACACCCCCGTGACACAGAACGGGCCAACGGGCTAGACGAGAGCGAACAAACAGAGGGCCGGAGGGTTATCAGGTAAAACCGGGCAGCCCGATTTCACAATCACCTCACCATCTGCATGTTGCTTGTCTATTACTCGCTCTCTGATAGATTGGATTTCTAATATTGTGTGCGTTCAGAAAGCTTCGGTTTCTCCTTCACAAAGAGAACGAGTCCGTTATGTTCCCCCCGTTCGCTCTTTTTCAGAGTGGTCTCCACAGAGCGCTCTCAGATTCCAGAACACAATGCTGCTCAGGTCTGGCTCGGATTTAAAAGATTAATAGCCCTCTGTCGTGACAGAAATGCAATCGTCTGAGTTTTCTGTGACAGCAGGGAGGGGGACGTGCAAAAACAAAAAAAAAGACGAGTGTGAAAACCGAAAGAGAGAAACTATTGTCCGCGGTCACAAACACAGCTGATGAGGACTGATTGCTATCGCAACGCTCTCAAGTTTGCCTGTCAATCAAAGCCGACAACATCAATGGGACGAATTTGAATGATAAAACGAAAAGTCACAAGCGGCAGCATTTCGCTTGTCATCGGGGTTAGCGAACGTGTCGTCGTGAAGAGGAGGGGAGGGGAGAAGATTGTGCAGAATTCAGGTTTTGCTGCGAAGATGCCGTCTCTGCCCTTCAGTCATAAAACAAAGCTTTACCACCAAGCGTCTGCTTAACAATCCCCGTTTCAATACCCAGGACAAGTCTGTCACTCGCACGCGAGCGAGAGAACAGAATGGGCCTGGCGCTTCAAGACACGTCGTAAGTGACACTCAATGGGAGAGTTTCATGGCTCGTCTCTGCTCATCAGCGCGGATCAATCAAGCCTTCCCCAAGAACCAGCAGCTGTCACCTCGTAGGAAACATCAATCAGATGTCATTCAAAAATAAAGACGGTAATTAATTTGAGAGAAAGAAAAAAAACTAAATGTACGAGACTTAGCAGATCCACACGGGACCAATCAAAAATATACTTTAAGCATACGATTGCAACCATATGTCACGAGAAATTCAATTCACTCCGTCAAGAACTTAGAGGCTTCGAAGATCAAAAGCTCTTCAGAAACATCACTGGTCCAACATCTAGAGGAATTGATATAAAGTGTATGATAAATGTTTGATGTGCAGTGGATTTGAACCTAGAGACGGGGCCAAAGAAAGTGGGAAAGCGAGAAAGTAAATTTTTTCGACAGCTGTTCTCACTGCAGTCTCTTCCCAGGAGAAATTCTCCTCCGCTCTTCTTGGTCTTCCATTCGGGCCGAAGACCTGAAAGCCCTTCTCTTCACATCAGAAAACTGACTGCTTCGATGCGGATCCTTTCAGCTTGACTCTCCCATCTACTACCACCATGACTGGAAGGACGAGGAGAAAAGAGGGTGACAAGATGAGCGAGAGAGGGAGGGAGAAGGAGAGTGAGATATCCCTGCAGGCTCTCGTCAGTTCCAGGCCATTAGCTCTCCCTCGCTGGGACTTTGTTTACAGGCGGACATAAATAGAATTCTCCTCCTTTATCTGAAGCGCCATCCTGTGTCACTGATGAGGGATGGGACTTCAGAGTGGAGTCTCAGAGAAGCGGTCAAGTAAAAGGTGCTATGATCTAACAGCCAAGAGATAGTAAGAACTGGTCGCACAGGGCTCGTCTTACCGTGAGGGGGAAGAGGCTCACGTATTCACGTAACAGGGCAAAGTTAGTGTCACACAACAGACCTGCACCAAAACTTGCAGATTGTGACTGATGGGCCGTTTACACGACAACATTTTCAGCCAAAACCGGGAAACTTTTTGTGTTTTGCCTGTTCGTTTACATGACAACAGCGTTTTGGGGACTGAAAACGCATTTTTTGAAAACGCCACCGTTATCGTTTCCGTGTTAACACCCAAAACGTGAATCTTTGAAAACGGTGACGTCATGCGCTTTGCGTAGTACGTGTTAATTATGTAGACATGCGCAAGACGTGTCGATTTTAAAGGCAAGAGCGAACAAACATATACAACAATGGCGGAGTACATGGTACTGTTGTTGCTGCTCAAGAGTTTGCTAACGCTTCTTCAGCAAAGTGTGGATTTACTTCAATATTACAACCAACAGCGGAGACGCATCATATACAACATATAATCGTCAATTCCCTACAGGTACTGTTTATTAACAAGGTGACAGCGCCAACTACTGGCCTGGCATACTGGCATTTTAAAAATGTTGTCGTGTATACGTGAAACTTTTGAAAAATGCAAGGGAAAAACTTTTCCATTTTTGACTACATCGTTGTCGTGTAAACGTAGCCAGGTACGGCGCCAGAATTTTTTCTCTACCGGTGCTAAGGGGAGGCTAGACCAATATGTGGGGGTGCTAAGAAAATTAATTATATTGATGACGTCAGAGTTACTTCATAAAGAAATGGGGCTAAACCGGGGCTATTAAAAATTCTGACGGGGCTATAGCCCCCCCTAGCCCCGGTGTAGCGCCGTCACTGAACGTAACCTAACTTTAGGTGGAAACAAACTATGAACAAAAATGGTTTAAAAAAACGACATCTTAGGAGAACTTAAAATGAGAAACCTAAGCATTTTATTTATTGGTTCATTAAAACATTTTCTTTTTTTTATGGAAATGGTTAAATATTATTGATTCATCACTCAGATTACATATTTTTTTTAGTAGTGAACAACATTTTGTTGAAAAAAAAAACATGACACTAAAAACACTTCAATTCAGTGAACAGGTTAAAAAAAAACTATTGATTCACTACAATAAAAGTCATTGTTTTTTTTTTAGTAGTACTGAATATTTTCTTCAATACTGCTATTGATTACTATGTTTTTAAATGAGTTATAGATAGTCAAATATATTTTTCATGGAATGAAAAATGCCTTTAACATAATGTCGCCAACTACTGGCCTGGCATACGTAATACAGCGTTTTTGGCCGTTTTCGTGGATACGTGTAAACACGAATCGTTTTAAAAATGTTGTCGTGTATACGTGAAACTTTTGAAAAATGCAAGGGAAAAACTTTTCCATTTTTGACTACATCGTTGTCGTGTAAACGTAGCCAGGTACGGCGCCAGAATTTTTTCTCTACCGGTGCTAAGGGGAGGCTAGACCAATATGTGGGGGTGCTAAGAAAATTAATTATATTGATGACGTCAGAGTTACTTCATAAAGAAATGGGGCTAAACCGGGGCTATTAAAAATTCTGACGGGGCTATAGCCCCCCCTAGCCCCGGTGTAGCGCCGTCACTGAACGTAACCTAACTTTAGGTGGAAACAAACTATGAACAAAAATGGTTTAAAAAAACGACATCTTAGGAGAACTTAAAATGAGAAACCTAAGCATTTTATTTATTGGTTCATTAAAACATTTTCTTTTTTTTATGGAAATGGTTAAATATTATTGATTCATCACTCAGATTACATATTTTTTTTAGTAGTGAACAACATTTTGTTGAAAAAAAAAACATGACACTAAAAACACTTCAATTCAGTGAACAGGTTAAAAAAAAACTATTGATTCACTACAATAAAAGTCATTGTTTTTTTTTTAGTAGTACTGAATATTTTCTTCAATACTGCTATTGATTACTATGTTTTTAAATGAGTTATAGATAGTCAAATATATTTTTCATGGAATGAAAAATGCCTTTAACATAATGTGTTCAATATGAAAAGGTTAAAAAGAAAAACTTAATTTAATTTCAGTTCAAATATGGTTTGATTTTTTTTTGTTTTCACAATGCTTTCAAATAAGTTTTATAGTTGCGTCTATAAAATGTTATTTAGCCTATAGCCCTAATATGTCACTCATTTAATAGTTTCAGTTTGACAAAATCATTAAAAAAATCAGTTTAAAAAAAACAAAAAAAACTATTTGTTTGGCAATCATACACCACTACTTAAAGTAAACCAAAAAAAAAAAAACTGTTGATCGCCCCACAGTTTTCAAACCACTTTCTATTAAATTCACTCTGAAAATGATATAAGCTGACAGCATTACTTGGAAATCGAGATTAAACATGAAAAACCATACAGAGAAAAAAGAAAAATTAGGAACCATCTGCTGCTCACATCTCTGCACATTATTGGTAAATGGGCACAGAGGGAGTGTGTGTGCGCGCGCATGTTTGGTATAAAAGCACAGAGCAATGCTCCAACACACTCTCATATTCCTCCGAGAGAGACAGACACACGCACAGACAGACTACTTCAGCTACACTTCCAGAGTTACTGCCATGAGCACAATCTGATTGGCTGCGACAAGCTGACAGCTGGACAGATGTTCCAGAGGAGGCACACATGGGAGGTTAGAACGTGTGTGCTGTTTTCAGCATGTCTGCATTCTGACTCCATGAATAGGAGAGCTGTCACAGCCGGTCTCACAGACGGATCCCATGGAATCGGCGCGGAGCCGCTTGAGCGAGGGACAGGACGAGGAGACAGAACTCTAGAACACATCCAAAATCACATCGTCGTCTGCAATTTCATACAGTAGTCATGCTGATTGTAATGTGAAATGCAAATCAAATGAGATGATGGCTTACTTTAAAACCAGGCCTGCATTTACATCTAATATGTTTCTTGATGGAACTAACAAATGTCGGAAATGAACTGTGAACCATCAAAGAGTTCAGAATGGCATTTATCAATAATTAAGCCATATCCTCTAACCATTATCTATCAGTATAACAAATAACTTGTGTACATTCAAACCCTTGTAAACACCAGACAGATAACAGACCAGCAAATGTGCCCAATGCAACAAAGTAAACCATTACCAGTTCAAAGTTCTGCAAGTGTGTTTTTAAGACTAACTAGACAAATGCTAGACCAAGCTAAACCCAGAATGAGCCTAAGCAAACATAATAAAGAAAATGTATATTAAAAAAAAATTACAAATGAACATTTCCATCAGTAGGCCACTGAAACAAATCTGCTTATTTGAGATGGTTCAAACTGCAATTAAGGTGTTTCCAAGCCTAAAAGAAATCAAAACAGAAATGTCAAATTAAAAGCAAGAGATCCTTGATTTGAAACCAGAGTCTAATTTGGGCTTTAAGGCTCTCGGGAAGCTCCAAATTAATTTTCATCCAAACCTGGAGAAGCAAGAGGAAAGTCTTCAAAGCTGGAGAGATAATTGGCCACACACAAATTATGCCTGAAACTCGGCGCAAGCAAAAAGAACATCAATGACTTTCGCGAAGAAAAGGCAGCGTGTAAATTGGGGTCAGGCTCAAGAAGCACACACGCACGCGCAATCACGCATACAGTGGAGGTTACAAATGTGGGATTTTATAAACAATAAAAACTCTTTTGAAAGCCTCTCTTGTCTACCTTCTCAGCAAGTGAGCTCTGGAGTTAAAACACTCGGCTTTGGGCCAACCGGATCTGCCAAACCTCTCATCTCCAATTCATTAATTGCAATTCATTAGTCCGTGGAGGGTCAGCAGTTCCACCGACTCAATCAAAATGTTAATAAAACTAAGAGTCCACAAAATGAACACAAGAAATGAGCCAATGAGGGCAGTATTGTGATGTCCTCATCACCTTCCAGCAGTTGTCATATCAAAGGCCAAAGTTCTCTGGGAAGACGTCGTCTGGGGTTTTTGGAGTAAGCATTAACTCATCAACAAGGCAGATAATGCAAAAGCATTTTGAAAAGATAGCCACGTATGCATCTTAAACATACAAACTAGACAAATCAATTGTTTTGGAACCTGTTTGAAATTAAGCAATTAAATTCAATGACATGGCATGCTAAAATGAATGATTCCCCAATGCTTTTCTTCAAATAGGGACTGGAAAAGAAACAATGACTTAAATGAATCATTTTGGAATCTTTAGTGAATCAACAGCTAAAATGCCTCAGCCTTTTTTCATTATTTTGGGAGGCTTGTTAATTAATTAGTAAAAGTGGCAAGAGCCAAAAAAAAGCAAAACAGAATGGACGGTAGAGGGTAACTGCACATGATGATGGCCGAAATCAAACCTGTAGCACATGCGCCACATCTCAAACCAACCCCAACTCATTTTTGATTAGATTCGGAGCAAACGGGCAGTCCACGAATGCCTGGCTTCTCATATGCCTGACCGATGAAAGGGCCATTAGGCGAGTTTCAAAGGATGAGAACGGACTCATAATTATACATGACATCTTTGAGAGATAAAAGTGATTACTACGGATAAAGGGTTGGGGAGGGCGGATAAAAATTGCTTAGCAACCAGTCATTATCCCCCCCCCCCCCCCC
>NW_015505409.1:2377575-2394445 GCF_001515645.1 Sinocyclocheilus grahami
CCCGAGGAGAGCGAAGTGACCGTCCATCCGTCTAACCCCCCTGCCTCCACCCATCCAAATACAAACAGTGATAAAAAGTGGCGCAATCGCTCTTGACACACAAATAGGTTAACACAATAAAGCTGCCTATGCCCGGCTCACTCGAGGGAGGAAAGCAATTCCAGCAGCAGGCAGGAGGTAATAAAGCAGAGGTTTGGGTGTGTGTGCATGCGTGCGTGCATGTGTGTGTGTCCATCCAGTCTTCATCCTGGGCTCCTGTGCTTGAGCAGAGGAAGGCATGCAGAAAAGTAGACGCCCGAGGGCCTAATATCACTGTTGGTTTAGAACCTTTTGACAAGAGCAATAACACTGGCCAAGAATGGCAGAAACCCCAGCCTACAGCGGAGGAGCACTGTACAGAAATAATGGCGTTACATTAGAGCCGTGTGCTTGCTTTGCTGTTCGCCACAGTCTCCGAACAATAACATTAACATCGGGGAAAAGCCCTACGCAATGGTTTTTTCAATCACGAACCTATCGAAGGAGAGAGTTACTGTATTCCGACCCATCAACAATTAAACATCTACGCCTGGCAATGTGCGATACAAATCTCCAGAGTTTTTAGTATAACGTGCTGTATTCCCAGCACACAGTGTGAAGTTTGGCAGCGGGGGTGTGGGACTGCTAATCGCACACAGCCGAGGCCGGAGGCATTGTTTCCTGCAGTCAGTGGAAATTTCATTACCTCTCGACAACACTACAAGTTGACTAACTGCCTTTATGAAACGCACGGCGTGTACGATATAGATTGCGTGTGTTTCAAGAGATTCAGGGCCGTCTAAGTCACCGCCAATGACACTTTTGTTCATTGTCACTAGCCTGATTTACGCAACCGGCTTTGAATGCAAACAGAACCAACTTTTGTCTTTGCGGTCACGGTTAAGAGTGTAATTAAATGTGTTAAACTTTCAACCGCACCGCATGACAAAACCCATTTTCCCTGGCTGTAAACTAAACAGGATTTGTAAACAGGTCACAGTCTAAGGCTCTCACTACATTTTAATAGCCTTAATACGTTGGAACAGAAACGCAAGCACGCAATTTCCCCCCCCCCACTTTAAAGGCTGCCCACCACAACGTTAATAAATAAGACTCAGAAGCACAATGGGAGTATGATACTAGTCACCCCCTCTGCCAGACAACCTCGCTCGTAAATAGAAGCGAAAATACATCTACTGTATTCATCGTACCTCCACAAAATAATTCAACAGCTGACTTTTCACAGCCCATTTGCTGTGTATGTGTCTCTTTCAATAGCACTAAATGCAGAGGATATAGGCATACTATTGGAAAGGCGACCGACAGACAGACGGATGATTGAGCTTTGACTTCCAGCGCAGCTCCTGGGGGATTAGGAGAACTTTCCACTCCGTGAGAACATCAGGCACTCTGCAGTTTTGTGCTGCAGTAAGCCCATATCTCATGCATGTGTCATGTCCTATCAGTGAGCTCCATATGTTCAAACAATAACACCGTTCTGTATAATAACAGGGCTGACATAGTTTAAGGGTCAACAGGAGAGTTGCAATGATCCAAGATAAGCTATGGATTTCAAGTCGTGAGAGATGTAACACTTGTGTGAGACCAGGCTGCAAATAATAAAAAGCAGGAAACACAAACAGGCCAGACAAATCCTGGTGTCATTTATTCACCCTCATGTTGTTCCAAACTGAATGAGTTACCTGGAATACAAAATAAAATATTTTGAAGAATGTGAAGAAAAAAAAAAGCATAGCAAGGCTGTCAAGTTTCAAAAAGGGCAGAAAGGCACCAAAAAATGGTTTATACAACTAATGCTTCGTATTTCAAGTCAATTGAATTGACAATGCTTCTAAAAAATATCTGAATTTAAACTGAATTTGAATTAAGGTAGCAAACAGGATGCAAAATTGCAACTCAGATTTGATTTGAATGTTTTGAATCAAATTAAAAATTATCATCTTTATCTAGAAATTTGGTCAAGACTTTTGAATGCTGGACTAATGTTTTTTTTGAAAAATACATATATATTTTTAAAGTCACATTCATACATTTGTAAAGTTCATGGGCTTATGGGTGGAGAGAACAGCACATAGATGTATGCTTGCATGCAAAAGTGCAACACAAACGTTTCTTAAAACATACTTTTAACATATTTGGAACAACATGAGAGTGAGTAAATTCAGATTTTTTTAGAGGGTGAATTATCTCTTTAAGTAATGGTGAAAAATATAGTCTAAACACCGCAGCTTTGGATTGTAACGCTGGTTTCATTACAGCATGTCACAATGATGAAATGAACCATGGGAGGGTCTGGGAGTCAGGATATTGCCCAAATCTTTTGCAAAAATGGGGTAAAGAACAAAGATATCTGCAATGGCATATAACAGAGCTACACTGAAAGCATTTCGCTGAATTATGCTGGCAGAGAAACAATAGCGAAGGGAGTACAAAGTCACTAACTGAAAACATGAAGTCGTAACTCATGGAAATTGAACTGCTCCCTTTACAAGGAGGAACAGGATGCACTATGAATTCTCCAGAAAAGTTCTTTAAAAAACACACTCCCGTAATTCTCAACGAGTGATGCCTGGGCAAACTTTTCAGTCCTTCAGGAGCAGCGTGCAGGGCCGCTTTCCCAGCATCCCCCACTGTCACCAGCAGGAAATCAATCTGCCCAGGAGGCCGATTACACAGCTATTTGTTTTTTAGGAAGTACAATTTGCCCTTCAAAAGGGTGCTCTTTGAATACGATCACTAGTGCGATTAGCTATGAAGCAGAGAGGATGTGAAGTTGAACGCACACTATTCAATCTGCCGTTTTCCTCTGCACTCAAAGCCATGAAATGACAAACATGTCCACAGGTATCTCTTTCAGCCTAAAGGGGGGGGAAAACAGTCCCTTCATGTGCTCAAAAAGAGTTTAATTGCACTTTCAAGCGTTTCACTGTTGCAACAGCAACAGCACATAAAAACTAGGATTTTTTTTCAACAGGCCAAACTATCCAAACCAATTTGCTAATTACAAAGCATCGGGAACTACGGAGAAGGCAAAGCTCTTCAACAGGCTGTGAAATCATCATCATCATCTCCTAGAAGCTGCAGAGACGCCAAAGATGGAAAGACCCCGGAACGGCTAAATCAACAAGCTGCAGCCCGGCGTCTCATCTGGATGAGGATAAAGCTGCTGAAATGGAAACCACAGCATAGCAAAGGTCAAGTAAACAACAACAACACACGTTATCCTGAAATTCCATTTAGAGCGGCGCATCTTGACACCATTTCCATGCTTGGATTTTCTTCCCGACACTTTTAATCAATATCACCTACGAAAGCAACGAGGGTTGAGCCTTTTATGTAGCGACAGGGGAGAAAGGAATGCCATAAAGGAGAAAATCAAACAGCCTCCACCGCAGGTGTTGCGCGTTAACAGATGTTGGGAACATTAGCATTGTACGAGCGGCTCGGGGAACGAAGTGGGGGAGAGAGGATAGGACTTGCGGATTACCAGGGGCACAGATATAATAGCTCTTCCAGAACAATGGCACCTCCTTAACACTCAATACTCGCAGGAGGAGCTCAGTAGGAGAGCAGCGAGACAGGAGCATTCACAATCCATTCACCGCACTTTCACAACTAACAAAGACATTTTCTTTTGACACTCTTTTCTATTCTATATTTCTCAGCAGCCACGGTAAATTGGTCTATTCATTTTTCAAAGTACCAGTGATTTAAAAAAATGCACAAGATGAAGGAGACCCATTCTGCTGGTGAAGGTAAAAGCAGCTAGTAAGTTTAGACACTTTTTGTGTGTTCTACTGTGGACATAAGGGCTTTCATTTTGAACAATACCATGTGTGACAGCTGAATCTGGGACAAGGTCCATATCAGGTCCTGCCTCGCCCCACACCCACCCTAACTTGTGTTAAAATTCAACCGAACCTCAAAAGACGGCAAACATTGTGTTCATTATCAGAAAAGGGAATTAAACAACACACAAATCCCATAAACAAACCCAATATACTAAACATGGGCACGTTTCCTTCATACATGAACTTAGCATCATCCTATCAAAAGGCAAACTAGCATATGAGAACAAGGCCGTGACCTAAGCCTTGAGAGATAGTGAGATGTTTGTACCAAATGACCCACTGTTTGGACGCTCCAGAGAGATAAGTTCAAGGACCATGTCCTGCCCCATCCATTATCCATCCAACTAACTGCTTCACCAAGCCCACAGGGGGAAAAAGGGAAAGTAGGTATAGCGAAAGATGCGTTTCTGTAAAAGCTTTTTTATAGATACAGAACAGCTACTCTCTGTTATCGATTTCCAGAAAGAAAGGTTTGATCATACGACCAGGGAACTACTAGGACTATACCAGCCGAGACAATACCTAAAAACAGATTAATATATAAAGCAGGAAATTAAAGTTTTACTAATATAACGATATTCATAAGCGAAGACCTCGCTCACTGGTTTTAATAAGAAAGCAGTTGAGTGATTTCACCCCATGGCCATCAATCAATCAATCTACACAGTTATCTCTATATTCAAATGAACAGCGCACGCTTCTTTAATAATATCCTAGCGAAATTAAACTATCCATCAACATCTGCTGCAGAGACAGAAACGGTGAGATGGGTACGAGTTCAACTTCATACCTCTGGAAATTCGCTCTTGATTTAATCTCATTAAGATCTTTCCCATTCAATACAGTCGGCAGAGGTTGAATTGCACCCAAACAGCGTTTCTCCATCAACAGAAACCTTTCTGCTGACGATGGTACAATAAACTGAGTTTCTTTTTGGATGGCATTCAGGGCATGGAGTCCTTCCAAATTATCTTGACATCAGTTTTCTGTTGTCAAACTCTTCTGTTGTCAAACTCTCTGCAAGTTTGACTCTCAGAACTAATAATGGGTGCAAATGTGCCAACGTGATTGAGTTAGGGATGTTCATTTTAACCGGTTAACCGTTAACCGACAGTGAAGAATTTTGACCGATTAATACAATCATTTAAACGGTTTAAAAAAATCATTTATTTATTTGTAGTAATTTATCAAAATATTTTAAAAGGTTTGCTGCATGGTTGAAATACGCTACGCGTATTAAAATTTTTTAGCTTTTTTTAGATGAAAAAAAGAAACATAAGTCGCATTTTATTATTTCATTCAGAAATAGGCCTAATGTCGACATGAAATGTTTACAAACATTATAATAAACACTAAACATAGCTAGGCCATTTTAGTTCCCCTCACTCCACAACAAATCCTTTCAATTAACAGTATTTAGAAAAGAACAAGAATTAAAAATATAAGAAGCTATAGCTAAACGACAAGCCAAAACGAATTAATTTAGTCTAAAACGAAACTGAAACCAACGCTGCGTCTCTCATTCGACACAAAATCAAATGTTTCCATATTCGCGGTGTATTTGAATGTCAAAATATTATTTATTATGTAGCATACTTTACTGGCATTCCAATATCCACGTAAAACAAAATGGTTTGCTTAACATCACGGCGGTACGGTGATAACGCTTAACGGCACAGATTGTACTACATATTTAAACTGAGCAGTGTGTTTTTTCCATATGTTTGACTGACTGCATTTTATTATGATAATGAACAGGCTGCATTGTCAAGGCTTAACAGTGTGTGCACATGCGGCGCCGGCGCAATCATTTGAATTTTTTCCTTCTAACAGTGGAAGCAACTACTCCTTTTAGTCATAACGATAATCGGAATTGTAAAAGGTTTGCCTTTATTTGTGTACATCAACAATAAAAACAAATCTTTGTGCTTTTGTAAAATAAGCCTAAAGAAAAATAGGATGCCGCTTTCTGCCGTCTGGTTTCCTTTCGCGCAGCACAAAAATAAACTGAAACTCTGCATACTAGGCTACTTGTTGCACAGTTTTTCTTTCGTTTTCTTAATTTAATATTTAAGTAAAAATATATTTCTCGTAAAGGCCTATTTATCGTTATATATATAGGCCTATAGCCTAGCTGTACTATGTTTTTCTCCGCTCGCAGAAGCGCTGCAGGTGCGTGATGTGATATGATGGCCATGTGAATCCTCATGTTCTGTTGTTTGCTGCTTTTTGCGCATGTAAAATTAATCCCCGGGAAACAAATGTTAGTATTTTTTAACGGGTCACAGACACGTATCCTTTCTAATTTAATTAAATTAGAATTTTAAATAATCTTGTCGGTTAACGGTTAATAATCGGTTAACGAGCGTCGGTTGTCGGTTAGGAAAAATAACCGAAATGAACATCCCTAGATAGAGTCAGATGTGGAAAAAGTCAACAAAAACGAGAAAGTGACAAAAAGGAAAAATTTAATAAGCTATGAAAAATGAGAAACAATGCTAAGGCCATTCAGTGACCTAAATATTAGACTGTACCATATCACCACCAGCTATCTCCCCCTCTCCCCCACGCACGCTTGGCTCAGCTGAGATTAGCATTATGCTGGAAGCTCTATTTGTTTAGGTGAGATCGAGCCACAGAGCTAATACCGGGCCAATTTGCTCAGCGGGTCACGGATGTGCAGCAGGAGTAGGAAATGAGGCAACTCTGGCCCCCGGAGGTGAACCTTTCCACTCGTACATCACTGAATGTTTTATTCAATAGAGTGGTGAGCATGCTCCTTGACAGGTGCTGTCTCCACGGGTGGAGGGAGTCGCAGCCCTCAGAGTGAGGGACTCTGCTGGGGTAATGAGGCTGCCAGGCCCTGAGGAAGGCCACATGCTGGAGCCGAGCTAAGAGCCAGAGCCCTAAGCCTCTGGAGTGATGACTTGCAGAGTGGAACGTCCACCGTGGAGTAGGGGGCCAATGGCATTAGTCAGAGCAGCGGAGAAATGACGGGGGCCCCGCGAGACTCAAATTGTGATGTATGGGGGGAGAATAAAACTCTTTCCTGACTGACAGACAATCAATATGCATGCTCGCGCTAGTCTAAATATAAAGTTTTTTTTTTATCAGCTACGTTAAATTACTTGAGCTACTTTTAAGAATGAATTAACAATATGCCTAAGGTGAGGCTGTTTTGCATTAGATATTGATTGTTCAAGAACGATACAGCAACATCTAAAGATTTAGGGTGCGTTCTGAACCCTGGTGCGCACCAAACAAGTGGTTATATTCAGTTGACTTATTAGAAGTTGATTTCCTTTTATCTGCGTACTTCACACGCGTAAAAAAAGAAGAAGAAAGAAGTCATCCAAAACAGCTTCTTCTTCTTTTGTTTGGGGTGTTCGGTGAGTTCCGTCACGATATATATGTCATTCAACCCGACCAATCAGGTTGTGAACGTATCACTATGCCTTTAGATTCGCTGTCAAAAATGCCAATGTGAACGCTAAGCAGACCAGGACCAAATGTATCATTTTCCTTTTTGGTTCGGACCAAATGAACCAAACTACAAGTGTGAACACACCCTTCAGGTGTGCCATAGGACCTTCCGGGTGGGCCAAGCTCATGATTAAGTTGGTCAAACCCACCCAGGGGCCTCCTGTGGAGCCGGCCCTGAGGGGAAAGTTTGTTAAACCTCTAAAAAATAAAGGTTCTTTATTAACATCAACAGTGCCATGAAGAACCTTTATCATCCATGGAAGCTTTATAGTGGGAAATATTACAAAAATGATTCTTTTAAGAACCGTTCACAGAAAAGTTCTATGAGGAGCCCATAATGGTTCTTCTACTGCACCTCTACAAAAAACCCTTTTGGAACTTTTATTTTTAAGAGTTATCAGCTACGTTAAATTACTTGAGCTACTTTTAAGAATGAATTAACAATATGCCTAAGGTGAGGCTGTTTTGCATTAGATATTGATTGTTCAAGAACGATACAGCAACATCTAAAGATTTAGGGTGCGTTCCGAACCCTGGTGCGCACCAAACAAGCGGTTATATTCAGTTGACTTATTAGAAGTTGATTTCCTTTTATCTGCGTACTTCACACGCGTAAAAAAAGAAGAAGAAAGAAGTCATCCAAAACAGCTTCTTCTTCTTTTGTTTGGGGTGTTCGGTGAGTTCCGTCACGATATATATGTCATTCAACCCGAACCAATCAGGTTGTGAACGTATCACTATGCCTTTAGATTCGCTGTCAAAAATGCCAATGTGAATGCTAAGCAGACCAGGACCAAATGTATCATTTTCCTTTTTGGTTCGGACCAAATGAACCAAACTACAAGTGTGAACACACCCTTAAGGTGTGCCATAGGACCTTCCGGGTGGGCCAAGCTCATGATTAAGTTGGTCAAACCCACCCAGGGGCCTCCTGTGGAGCCGGCCCTGAGGGGAAAGTTTGTTAACGCTCTAAAAAATAAAGGTTCTTTATTAACATCAACAGTGCCATGAAGAACCTTTATCATCCATGGAAGCTTTATAGTGGGAAATATTACAAAAATGATTCTTTTAAGAACCGTTCACAGAAAAGTTCTATGAGGAGCCCATAATGGTTCTTCTACTGCACCTCTACAAAAAACCCTTTTGGAACTTTTATTTTTAAGAGTTTAACTATTCTTTTTAATCTCTGAAAGACTAATAAACGCCGTTTAATCCTCGAGAAGAGAAATCTCTTCATCCCCTTGCACGGAAACCTTCCGCCGCGATTTCAACCCCGCTGTCCGTTTAATTATTCCTCTGAAGGACTCCAGAGGTTGCAGCTCCTGTTCATGGTAATATCAAGCTAGAATTAATCAACTTAAAGCAGTAAATAGTCTGTATTCCGCGTCTCTGTGATACGCTCGCAGGCACTGCGCCTCACCCCTGCGCCGGGCAGCTGAGACTGACAAAAACCCGGAACGGTGCAGACGCTCGCGCCTCCAAAGACCGCCCACCAGCCAATCAGCGCACAGGGTTCATTTAAATATTCCCTCGGGTCGGCCAATCATGGGTAATTGAGGGCTGTTACCACGGTGACGCTGTCAGCGTCCACACGTCATATTAGAAAGCACGTTTATTATGAACGCTCAGGGACTGGACGTTGATCTTGTGAAACTGTGGGGATGGCGTTAACAAGGGTTACAGGCCCCTGCAGCAGCCAATAACTAACAAATAAAAGATGAACAATATATTGTCATATATATATACACAGTGTTGGGAAGGTTACTTTGGAAATGTAATAGGTTACAGATTACAAGTTACCCTATCTTCAAGAATCGGCTAAAAAAAACACATCTCTTCCATCTTTATTTGACCATCTAACTCTAGCACTCTCTATTCTAATTTTATTCTAACTCTAGCACTCTCTATTCTAACTCTAGCACTCTCTATTCTAACTCTAGCAGTCTCTATTCTAATTCTATTCTAATTCTAGCACTCTCTATTCTAATTCTATTCTTTACAAAAACTGGTCCCTTTTAGACTTGCACTCTATTCATTTACTGCTTTTTTTCTTTATATAAAAAAAACTAACACTCGCTTTCCTAATCTTTTTGTATTCTATCTATTTGTTTTCTTTTTATTTAAAGTGACGTGACATGTGGCCAAGTATGGTGACCCATACTCTGAATTAGTGCTCTGCATTTATCCCATCCAAAGTGCACACACACAGCAGTGAACACACACACACCGTGAACACACACCTGGAGCAGTGGGCAGCCATTTATGCTGCGGCGCCCGGGGAGCAGTTGGGGGTTCGGTGCCTTGATCAAGGGCACCTCAGTCGAGGTATTGAAGATGGAAGAGAGTGCTGCACATTCACTCCCCCCACCTACAATCCCTGCCGGTACGAGACTCGAACCCGCAACCTTTTGGGTTACGAGTCTGACTCTCTAACCATTAGGCCACGACTTCCCCATTTATTATAAAATTAACAAAAGCAAAAAAGGCCTCTAACTAACCTGCTCTATTCTTTTTCTATTCTATTCTATTTATTATATAATTTAAAAAAATGACTTGCTACGTGTACCGCGTTAAGCTAACTGAGACTTGTCATAGCACTTGCATATCATTGCTCTTTTGTTAGTTTTGATTGCTTCCGTTGTCCTCATTTGTAAGTCGTTTTGGATAAAAGCATCTGCTAAATGACTAAATATAAATGTAATGTAAATCTAAAATGCAATAAGTAGTGTAACTATTTCAGTTACTTTATTAAAGTAATGTAGCCTAACTGATTACATTTGATTACTTTTTTTAATTTCTACTGTTTTCAACTGTTAATCATTTTCAAACCTGTAAACCAGGCAGCGTTAAGCTTACAGTAGTAGGCCTACTCAAAACTGATTACTGTCAGACTTTCAAAATCCTTCATCCCTTGAGTTAAGATCATAATAATTTAATTTTAAAGCACAGCCATCACAAAATTAGACTTACTTTGAAATCATTCTGAGGTTAAATATAGGTTTAAAACATAACATGAAATAGTTTAGCAGCTACACTCTTAAAAATAAAGGTGCTTCAAAAGGTTCTTCACAGCGATGCCATAGAAGAACCATTTTTGGTTCCAAAAAGAACCATTCGGTCAAAGGTTCTTTAAAGAGCCATCGCTTTCTTAACTTTTTGTAATCTGAAGAACCTTCTTTCACCACAAAGAACCTTTTGTGAAACAGGAAGGTTCTTCAGATGTTAAAGGTTCTTTATGGAACCATTTAGACACAAAGGTTCTTCTATGGCATCGTGAAGCACCTTTATTTTTAAGAGTGTACTGTTTTTGAAATTAAATATTCGCATAACTGTGACAGGAAACACTGGCATCTAACAATGGCATGGGAAAAAACAGTTCATCTTAAAAAACAAAGCATATAATACATAAACCCAAATAGGAAATAAAGCCATTATCGTTATAAGCATGTGTCCTATTCTGTGTCCCAAACTCCTGAAACATTGGTCTCTCATATAGAGAGTCTCTAGAAAGTCTCTGCAATTTATGAAAGAAATCAATTAAATCTGTATGTGGGTGTGTGTAAAAAATCAGATGTAACCCCCTTTGTAATCGTTAACATTTTCATAAGTAACTGTAATTTAACTAGGCCTACACATTTTTTCTCAATAACTGTAACTGATTACAATTACATTTATTTTGTAATTAAATTACATAATTTAGCAACTTGCCAACACTGTACATACAGAAGATCAACATCCTTGTAAATATCCTTAAACTCGTAAACCTTCAACCTATTAAGGTTGTATTATTTTATTTGCTATGTCGTCGACCCTCCTTTTAATATTGTGAAGCTACTGAAAAAGTAATCAAATCACATAATAATATGGTGATTGGTTGCAAGTTTGGTCATTAGCTGAGTTGAATATGATTTATGCAGTTTTCTGTAACTCTGTGACTTACACGCTTGCAGCCTTTTCTCAGTTTAAAATGCTGCTTTTCTGCCAGTGGGAAATTATCCAGTGTAATATGACATTTGACACATTTGTTTTGTCTCGCGCATACATAATTCATCGCTTCTATGTGCGCTCATGCAGCCAGACTGCTCGCGTTCAATCTTTATTGCAAATTGCGTCCACTCTAGTCAAACTTGAGCAAACACGTGCGGAATGTTAGTCGAGTCATCTGCTTATGAAATCAACAGATGAAATGCTCTCCCACAAGCATGTCATAGATGGAGCTCAATTGATTACCGATGGATTGTCCTCAAAGAGATGAGATTGCATGGTAGGAAAGAGTGGGATTGAAAGACAACATTAGACACTGTTTAGTTTTAATCATACACACTAAAACTCAAAGAAGCCATTCTATTCTATTCCATAAAAGAGTAGGCCGTCTATCTCTTTCAAAGCAATTTAACCTCTTCTTAAGCTTCAGTAATTCTGACTGTTTGACATTGAAAACATCAGAGAAGGCTAGATCCTATAGGGTGATCTTATGGGGAGAAGCTGACGGCCTAAGGAAGAATTCTGACAGCAGGCTGCAGCTCTGACTAATGCCTTTCCATGCCTTTCACATCTCAAATCAGACATCCGTGTCAGGTCAGTGTGAAAATCTTTTAGTTTTGAATCAGTGAATAGTAATATTGATATGGGGGTTGCTAAAAGGCTGAGTTTTAATGAGAACATAAAAAGAAAAGGGGTTTGTTTTCTTCAGTGAAACTTCACTCTTGAAAACAACCAAAATGCTTAAAAACGGTTTATTTTCTAGCCTTTACAAAAACGGATTGTTGTGTCAGTTAAAATGCTTGAATACACTGAATACACCCAAAGTTCATTGTTAGACAAATCATATGATTTGCAGTAATGGAGCATATTTGGGCTAGTTGTCAGAAGTTCATAAATGGGGAAAGTTGTTTCATATAGTAATTTAACACAATGTATTGATTACTGATTATTGTTTGCCAAAAATGCTTTGCTATTTTTGTACTGTACCATTTTCCATCTTTGTTGTTTCAAGTTTAGTGATTATTTTGCTGTTTCAGTTTTGCTTAAAAAGCCTGTTTAAAGAAATAGTTCACCCAATAAATGAAAAAATACTTTCAGGCCACCCAAAATGTAGATGACTTTGTTTCTTCATCAGAACAGATTTGGAGAAATGTAGCATTACATCACTTGCTCGCCAATGGATCCCCTGCAGTGAATGGGTGCCGTCAGAGTGAGATGAAACCATCACAACAATCTACAACATGACTCCAATACATCAATTGATGTCTAGTGAAGTGCAAAGCTGTGTTTTTGTAATAAGCAAAAGTTTTTAACTTCAAATCGTTGCTTTAAAATATGAGTCTTCTATCCATGATATTGATTTCTCCAGTGAAAACGTCATCTGGTCTGAAGAGAAATATGCACAGATCAACAAGTGAGAACAGTCCAAAACAGTTCTAGGTGGATTTTGATGTGAAATGACAACAGGGGATAGACTTTTTTTTACTGGAGGAAGCATTATTATGGATAACGTTTTAACATTAAAACACTTTAATAATAGATTTGTTTCTTACAAACACAGCTTTTCACTTCACAAGATGTCAGTCGATAGACTGGGAGTCGTGTGGATTACTAGTGGATTATTGTGATGTTTTTATCAGCTGTTTGGACTATCATTCTGACGGCACCCACTCACTGCAGAGGATATATTGGTGAGCAAGTGATGTAATGCAGAATTTCTGCAAATCTGTTCTGATGAAGAAAGAAGCTCATCTACATCTTGGATGGCCTGAGGGTGAGTACATTTTAGCAAATTTTCATTTTTGGTGAACTTTTCCTTTGTCAGGTTCCACTAAGACAACATGCCTCACTACTTGTCAATACGTGTTCAGTCTTTTTACTTTCCAAACTAAAGCCTAAAATTTGTTTTAACGTCATTATTGATGAGGACTGTATGATCTTTGAATAATATTGATCTTTAAATGCAAGATATTTAAAGTGTACCTGACATATACTTGCAATAGTTCCACTTTAGCACAATCAAATATAATTCAGCATATCTTTAGTTGGACTTCAGCACTACTTCCACACAATAAAAGTGCAAAAAGTACATTAGTTGTTCCACTTTAGCAGACTTTAAGTATACCAGTTTAGTATACTAATAATAGAATTGCAGGGCATTTTTATTAAGTACATAAATATGTAAATGCATTTGTAGTATACTTAGCATGTTAGTGCTAAGTGTTTCACTAGGGAGTACAGAAATAAACGTATATTCAGTGCAGATTAAAAAGTGTGACAACTAGCCCTGGTCTCTTTTATTATCTATTATTTGTGGTTAAGGAAAATATCAGTGCATGTGTATGGGTCAAATAAACCTACAACTCTCTGTTCTCTGATTGATGAGATTTTACTATACAGGAAGGTTGTCTCAGTAAATGGCATTTATATGACTCACCAGCTTCTGAGATGCACAATGGCAAAATGTCCCATCTGTGATTTGGAAAAACTGCTCACTTGACGTTTATGCTGCATTGAGGAATTAAATCTGAACTGAAGCAACCTTCTTTTACCCTCTTCCTTGATCTTTCCCTCCTCATCTTGTCCTCAGCCTTATGTTTCAGTTTGTTCGTTTGGTGAAGTAAGGCAGTTTAATTGAGCGAGGTTCGAGTCTTCACAAACTGCAAGGTAACAGAGAGAAATCGATGCAAACAGGCATGGCAAAAAGAGATAACATTGATTTATCTACCATCGATAGGGCTGGATCACTGAATTCTGCTGCCAGGTGAAACGTGTGCTGTCTGCCAACAGGATCTGAAAAGGTGTCAGGTGGTCAGAGGACACAAACAGAATGAGGGAGGGAGAAAAAAGAGAGAGTGAGAGGGAGGAGGAGAGACTGAGAGCGTGAGGGCAACGTGATGATGGAGAGCATGGTGGAGGGCAAGGGCAAATAGATATCAAGCTGAAAAAAAGAGCTGCTGATGTGATCTGATGAGATTGAGAAATAGGGAGTCGGGTTTAGGGTCACAGGTATCACACACACACACACACACACACACACATACACACTGCAGGTGGCTGATGCTGCTGTGTGGCCTCAGGCACAGCAGTAAAGGTCAAAGAGAGATGTATGTTTTCCATACAAGTCAGCAGCACAAGTGCTCTTAATTGTGGTGTTTGTGAGCAATTGTTTATTTTGGCAAAAATTTGACTAAAAGTTATATTGGCGGCATATACAGGCTGTTGTCAATGGAAATGACTCATTTAAAAATGATCCAAGATATCACTTTTCATTTCAATTCATGTGTTGAATCATAATACCAAGCATGTTGCAGAACAGTTTTAAAATGCATGGACATATAAATAAAATTAAGTAACACTGAATTAAATTCATTTAACTAATTTATCAACAAAAAGTTTAGAAAGTCTTGCAGTTTGAAGGTTTATAGGCCTTGCTGACGGACGGACGGGCGGGTGGATAGATAGATAGATAGATAGATAGATAGATAGATAGATAGATAGATAGATAGATAGATAGATAGATAGATAGATAGATAGAAATTTAACTTCCTGTGCCATGTGACCAATTCATTTTAAACTTCAAGTAATAAATTGAAAGTGGGCCAATTCTACAACACTGATTTGCCCCGCCCACAGCAAATTTTGATTGGTCCAAAAATTAAAATAGCTGCACATTAAACATGTTACCATTGGGAGTAATTGTGGCATGTTGAGCAAACACTTTGCCTTCAGAGAGAATAGAAAAAAGACATGTCGCAAGAAATCAGGTTTAACACTGTGCCCTAACCAGACCTTAACCAGATGCAAACTGTTGACTAAATATCAAATATGTTCTAATGGGCTATTATTGTGCCACGTAGCATTTTTGCTTTCAGTGTGGACAGACAAATTACGTGTCACTGCAAACTTTGCACCTGGATAGGACACGGTGTGAGGCACCATTGTACTCTTATCTCTCACTATTTAAATAATGCCAGTGTCACTTTATAATCTTGTAACGTATTATTTTATCTTAATAACACCCTTTCATGAGAGAGGGAGATTGTGTTATACAGAGCTCTGGTTAAGTATGAGTGAAATTTTACAATAGGTAAAGTTTGCATTTGAGATGGAAAATGGAGATGGGGCGTTTTACTGGGACAATGACCATGTGCTCCCTGATAGTCTAACCGAAGAGCAGTACTGTGGAGGATTTTGGCTTTGTGTGAGTGATTTTGGGTGTGAAGGCCCACACTGGCTCCGGCAAGGTCTGCTTACCTGAAGAATCTGTAAGAAGTCATTTACTCCCCCGGCTTTCCATTGCCGAACAAAGGGACAGGTGTGATCCAGGTAAGATAACAAAGGGTTACTGATGAGATAAGACCATCCTGTGAGGAAAGGTGAATTCTGCCTGGATGACCTGCGAATGCAAAGGGATATTCTGCCACTTGGGCTGAAAATAAAGCCGTTAAAATGTTTCTATTTTTAAAATGCAAAACAACTTCAAGTCACAGGCACTGCACGGCCAGAGAACTGAACAAAAGATCACGACACCAAGTGCTGTGTCCTCCCACAGAAAAGACTCTTGCAGACACCAAGTGTCTGCGTTTTGACAGAAGCCACCAGTGAATTGCCAGTTTTCTCTGTAATCAACAGCTGATTTGGACAGAGCTGACAGGAACAGGCCTTTTAGGCTTTTTTTTCACTGTGCCGTGTGTCAGCATCACGCTTGGCTTTTTTAAAGGCCTCTTAAGAGAGGACGGAGCATTAGTGTGCCTGACAACATGAGAGATCTCTGTGTCTGACAGCAGTCGTGGGGAAGTTAGGGTAGAATGGTTAACATTATTGAGTATGATGAGGTCTACATTAGGGGTGTCGAAATTAATCATTGCATCGCTATGCAGACGTGGACGTTCTGTGGACGTATAGCGTTCTGACGTCATTCGCATATGCGCTTGTCACGTGAGTAACTGTCACCTGTCAACTGTCAACCCCCCCCCCCCCCCCCCCCCGTTTGACTTCATGAAACATCAGGATAAAGCTGTGAATGAACTCGCCCAGGAGCAAAAACTATTCAAACTTTAATTGTTATAATTCATAAACACTTAAGGTTTACCTGATCGTGGATAAAACACTTAAATACAGACTTAAGGTTGGTCTCTTTTTAAAGAAGACAATCTGCAGATTATTGCAGAAGTGAAATCATGTAAAAAAAAAAAGAAAAAAAAAGAAAGCATAAAAGAGTTATAGAAGTTAAAATTTACTGTAAAGAAAATGTACTGCACTATTTTTATTTAATTTTATATAAAATAAATATTTTATAAAATATGTTTTAATCCAAAATTGCTATAAAATTAAAGCCATATGTCTAAATACATTGTGTTCCAAATTTGAAGTTGATATAAAAAAAATTAAGGTTCCTATGCAATTTTGTTTAGGCGTTATACCACAAACAGCCACCGGGTGCCATACAAACGCCTTAGGAGTAATATTGACAGAGAAATCTAGACATTTGTGACAGAAAAATGCATAAA
>NW_015505409.1:2395077-2419171 GCF_001515645.1 Sinocyclocheilus grahami
ACACCCCCCCCCCCCCCCCCCCCCCTGAACATAGACGTGAAAGTGCACTATTCAAACTTTAATTGTTATAATTCATAAACACTTAAGGTTTACCTGATCGTGGATAAAACACTTAAATACAGACTTAAGGTTGGTCTCTTTTTAAAGAAGACAATCTGCAGATTATTGCAGAAGTGAAATCATGTAAAAAAAAAAAGAAAAAAAAAGAAAGCATAAAAGAGTTATAGAAGTTAAAATTTACTGTAAAGAAAATGTACTGCACTATTTTTATTTAATTTTATATAAAATAAATATTTTATAAAATATGTTTTAATCCAAAATTGCTATAAAATTAAAGCCATATGTCTAAATACATTGTGTTCCAAATTTGAAGTTGATATAAAAAAAATTAAGGTTCCTATGCAATTTTGTTTAGGCGTTATACCACAAACAGCCACCGGGTGCCATACAAACTCCATTTAATTTTTTTGATGCATTTTTCTGTCACAAATGTATCAATTTCTCTCTCAATATTACATCGATGACAAAAACCACCAAATATGGAATCTTGAGACGCAGACCTTTCCAACGATATGTATTTTGTCAAGATTAAGAAAAGTTTTGATTCTAAAAGACCATAACACATTTGGAAAATGACACCTCCCTCTAAGGGGGAGGAGCCCGCTAAAAGATTTTAAAGTACAATTTCCATGGTAACGCAGTATCTGATTTCAAAATGGTTTTCACTGGATGAATTTAGAGGTTTTAAGCTTTCAAATGATATATAATTTATGATTATTACTAAAACATGTGATATGGAAAAAGGAAGCGAAGAAGAATTTTTGTGACAAAGGCCAGAACTCTTGTTATGATGTATATGTTTTGAGGTGCACTCTTGTCATAAATTAATCTATTACTGTTCCTACATAATTTTTAACAACAAGCAGTGGTAAAAAAATCTATTTAGGAGTCTTAGACCTTTCCAACGATATATACAGTATATATTTTGTCATGATTAGATTAGGATTTAATTGTGATACATTGAAGTCAATTTAGGCGCCCCGTATACGGGACGGAGACAGTTAAGGGGTTAAAAATGCACTCTCTATTTTAAAATCTGAGTTTAGCTTTGCGGGCTAGAGACAATCGCTGCGGGCTTCATTGCACGGGATATGCGCTGTGAGACACGTGCGTATTGCTTGAATATGCTTCCATTCGCTGTTATTTTAGTCTTTTACTTTAGATGTGCTTTCATTTATGCCGTCTGGAATGCAGTAGCCTACGTATTAGATGCACGAAACTCACGTACTGACAGACTTTCACGTGCGCTTTGTGCTTTGTGCTTAACCGGCTGCGGTTAAATGCACTTGCATCTACTTTTATGATACGAAATTGATGTAAACAATCAGTTCTGTTTTCAGAACAGGACAACATATCGGATATGTCGAAATAGATCTGTGCATTAGTGTGAATGCAGCCTATTAAAGCTCCACTGTCTATGATCTCATCAGTCATAATCAAATGGCAAAAAAGAAAAACCCATAACTATGATTTGTCTATCTGTAAACTCCCAGATAATGAAATTAGGATTTAATTGTGATATATTGAAGTCAATTTAGGCGCCCCGTATACGGGACGGAGACAGTTAAGGGGTTAAAAATGCACTCTCTATTTTAAAATCTGAGTTTAGCTTTGCGGGCTAGAGACAATCGCTGCGGGCTTCATTGCACGGGATATGCGCTGTGAGACACGTGCGTATTGCTTGAATATGTTTCCATTCGCTGTTATTTTAGTCTTTTACTTTAGATGTGCTTTCATTTATGCCGTCTGGAATGCAGTAGCCTACGTATTAGATGCACGAAACTCACGTACTGACAGACTTTCACGTGCGCTTTGTGCTTGTCCTGAAGCTCGCGGCTGCGGTTAAATGCACTTGCATCTACTTTTATGATACGAAATTGATGTAAACAATCAGTTCTGTTTTCAGAACAGGACAACATATCGGATATGTCGAAATAGATCTGTGCATTAGTGTGAATGCAGCCTATTAAAGCTCCACTGTCTATGATCTCATCAGTCATAATCAAATGGCAAAAAAGAAAAACCCATAACTATGATTTGTCTATCTGTAAACTCCCAGATAATGAAAGTGCTTTTTGTTTATCCCTTGTAATTGTATTTCCCCCCCCTTTATTACTTTATATTTGCTTGTATGCTTTAAAAGCTAGCTATATTTACTTTGAATTCTTAACAATAATTAATCAATTATATATTAATTAATTAATATAATATTAATCATATTAAGAATTAATTAATTAACATAATTATTTTAAAAAGTAGTCTGCTGCTTATATAATTGAATAAAAATGCACAAAATAAATTTGATATAATCGTGATGCATCATGATTTCGAACTGAATTGAATCGTTGACATGATAATCGTAATCGATTTGAATCGTGAAACCAGTGCCGATTCACACCCCTAGTCTACATGCAGTTTTTGTGCATGCAATTTATGACAGATGCTGTAATACAGTCACTGGCCCTAAAACGTTTTTGGATACATAAGCCACACTTAAAGGTATAGTCCAGCCATAAATGACAATTCTGTCAACATTTACTCACCCTCATGTCGTTTCAAACCTGTATGACTTTCTTTCTTCTGTGGAACATAAGAGAGGTTATTTTGAAGAATGTCGGTAAACAAGCTGTTTCGGTTCCCATTGATTTTCATTTTATAGATAAAAAAAATACAGTGGAAGTCAGTGGGATTGGAAACTACTTACCAGCATTCTTCAGTGTTCCAGAGAAAAAAAGAAAGTCTGTTTTCCATGGACTTTCATTACATGGACAAAAAATACAATGGAAGTCAATGGAACCAAAACTGTTGGTAAGATTCTTCAGTTAGTATAGATAGTATGAACTAAACCAGTGGCTGCTTTGTTAGGGCATCTTTCTGAACTTGTTGGCAGATGCCACTTGATTTGATATTTTAATAACTAATACAACAAAATACCTACATTTTCATGGCTTAAGTGTGCCAATAGTTTTTGGGGAAACTACACGTATGGCTATTTTGACCAACATCAAGCATTTAATCGTACTCGCCATTATGATCCACGATCAGGTATTTTTAGGAGTGCAGTTCATCATTATTGTCCCTCGCTGAGGTCAGATAAAGGAAGACTGATCATGTGTGATTTTGGAGAACATTCTGCTCTGACCAATTTCACACCTCCTTTCTCACCTGATACAGCACCATTAATTCTGACAGGTCCTCTTTGCCATCTGGGATTTTAAGTGCCCTCTCCTGCTCTCTTCCTCCGCCTCTCTCTCTCTCTCAGAGCATCATCATCTCTTTCCATTTCCCAGTCTTTAAAAGATTCAATTCAATTCAAGTTTATTTGTATAGCGCTTTTCACCATACAAATCCTTGCAAAGCAACTTCACAGCAAATTAAGTTTCTACAATATTTAGTGGTAGCTTATCAGTGGTGTCTGTCAGTTAATGTACATATGGCAGAAATGTACGGAAAAATCAATTAAAGACAATCAATTAAAGACGTAATCAAACAGATGATGAACACTATTAACAGCAATTATTATATGATGCAATCAAACTTATAGCAAAATGTGGTAGTTCTGTATGTTGTTTCAGGGTTGGCATCATCTGAGGTCCTCTGAGGGGTTGGCATCATCTCTTCTCAGGTGTTCTGGATCCAGACTGAAGCTTGTGTAAATCCTGACATCCCGTGGCAGAAACAGAGAAACAAATAGAGACATAATTAGCGTAGCTGGTGCGCTTTGTGCTTGTCCTGAAGCTCGCGGCTGCGGTTAAATGCACTTGCATCTACTTTTATGATACGAAATTGATGTAAACAATCAGTTCTGTTTTCAGAACAGGACAACATATCGGATATGTCGAAATAGATCTGTGCATTAGTGTGAATGCAGCCTATTAAAGCTCCACTGTCTATGATCTCATCAGTCATAATCAAATGGCAAAAAAGAAAAACCCATAACTATGATTTGTCTATCTGTAAACTCCCAGATAATGAAAGTGCTTTTTGTTTATCCCTTGTAATTGTATTTTCCCCCCTTTATTACTTTATATTTGCTTGTATGCTTTAAAAGCTAGCTATATTTACTTTGAATTCTTAACAATAATTAATCAATTATATATTAATTAATTAATATAATATTAATCATATTAAGAATTAATTAATTAACATAATTATTTTAAAAAGTAGTCTGCTGCTTATATAATTGAATAAAAATGCACAAAATAAATTTGATATAATCGTGATGCATCATGATTTCGAACTGAATTGAATCGTTGACATGATAATCGTAATCGATTTGAATCGTGAAACCAGTGCCGATTCACACCCCTAGTCTACATGCAGTTTTTGTGCATGCAATTTATGACAGATGCTGTAATACAGTCACTGGCCCTAAAACGTTTTTGGATACATAAGCCACACTTAAAGGTATAGTCCAGCCATAAATGACAATTCTGTCAACATTTACTCACCCTCATGTCGTTTCAAACCTGTATGACTTTCTTTGATGCATCATGATTTCGAACTGAATTGAATCGTTGACATGATAATCGTAATCGATTTGAATCGTGAAACCAGTGCCGATTCACACCCCTAGTCTACATGCAGTTTTTGTGCATGCAATTTATGACAGATGCTGTAATACAGTCACTGGCCCTAAAACGTTTTTGGATACATAAGCCACACTTAAAGGTATAGTCCAGCCATAAATGACAATTCTGTCAACATTTACTCACCCTCATGTCGTTTCAAACCTGTATGACTTTCTTTCTTCTGTGGAACATAAGAGAGGTTATTTTGAAGAATGTCGGTAAACAAGCTGTTTCGGTTCCCATTGATTTTCATTTTATAGATTAAAAAAAATACAGTGGAAGTCAGTGGGATTGGAAACTACTTACCAGCATTCTTCAGTGTTCCAGAGAAAAAAAGAAAGTCTGTTTTCCATGGACTTTCATTACATGGACAAAAAATACAATGGAAGTCAATGGAACCAAAACTGTTGGTAAGATTCTTCAGTTAGTATAGATAGTATGAACTAAACCAGTGGCTGCTTTGTTAGGGCATCTTTCTGAACTTGTTGGCAGATGCCACTTGATTTGATATTTTAATAACTAATACAACAAAATACCTACATTTTCATGGCTTAAGTGTGCCAATAGTTTTTGGGGAAACTACACGTATGGCTATTTTGACCAACATCAAGCATTTAATCGTACTCGCCATTATGATCCACGATCAGGTATTTTTAGGAGTGCAGTTCATCATTATTGTCCCTCGCTGAGGTCAGATAAAGGAAGACTGATCATGTGTGATTTTGGAGAACATTCTGCTCTGACCAATTTCACACCTCCTTTCTCACCTGATACAGCACCATTAATTCTGACAGGTCCTCTTTGCCATCTGGGATTTTAAGTGCCCTCTCCTGCTCTCTTCCTCCGCCTCTCTCTCTCTCTCAGAGCATCATCATCTCTTTCCATTTCCCAGTCTTTAAAAGATTCAATTCAATTCAAGTTTATTTGTATAGCGCTTTTCACCATACAAATCCTTGCAAAGCAACTTCACAGCAAATTAAGTTTCTACAATATTTAGTGGTAGCTTATCAGTGGTGTCTGTCAGTTAATGTACATATGGCAGAAATGTACGGAAAAATCAATTAAAGACAATCAATTAAAGACGTAATCAAACAGATGATGAACACTATTAACAGCAATTATTATATGATGTCATCTGGACATAAGTGTTTGTGCGTTCACCGAATGTATAAACCGAAAGAAAGCTTAGGTTGGCAGGTCACCGTCACTGTGTGGCTAAAGGTGGAAGGGGTGTGGCCTGATTGAGACATCAGTGTCTGTTTTTGTGGCTACACTAAGACCCTTCCATGCAAGTACATGAACGCAGATGTTTGTGAATCGTGATAGTGATGGGTGATACACTTCTATCTTCTTCTATCCTACATCAAGTGTAAAAATATAAAATCGCCAATGTAAAAAATACCAATATCAATACCAATAATGGAACGTGTTTGAGATTTTGGGGGATAAAATGGTTTATAGCCATTCAAATGTATCAAATTGTGTTATTATGTAACATTTTATTGGCCTAAACTGCGAATTATCAGATCAGTCAGCTCACATGCATGCATTTTCATGCTGAAACAATTAAAAATAGTTCAAACTAAATTATTACAAATTGTTATATAATTAAATAATAATATTACTATTAAATGTTAATAAATATTAAATCATTTAAAAAAGTTCAAATAATGTCTATATTATTTATCTAAACAATACTTTATTAGACATTTACTATACATTATGTATGAGCCATGGTCTAGTGGTAAAATCATGTGGTCTGCAGTGCTCATGCGGTTTATGTGAAATCAAATCTGGACATTTTCTCACCCTGTATCCATAAAGGAATACAACAACAACAAAAACAAAAATAAAAAATACTAAAATACTATAAAACTAAATACTTTGAGCTAAGAAAATGTAGTTGTACACTGAAAAATTGGTGTATGATTTACTTTGAAACTATTTTCTTTCAGATATTGCTGGTAATTATCACAAATAATTACAAAGAAACAACTAGCAACACATTGAATTAAATCTGAAATTATGAAAGTATTTTCTTGTTTTCTGATAATTTTTTTACATTGATGCAGATGTAGATGTAGATGTTTGTCCAAAATGACTGGAAACACAATAGTCTCCACACTGGCTAGGTCATTTTTTCCGTAAAACACATTTGTCCATCACCCTTTTTGCTCAAATATAATAATGATTTAAACTCAGCGATGGAGCCTTTCGCCGGAAAATTCATGAAGGCGATTAAAAAAAAGACGCCAGTCCCATTGTTTACTGGCCCATTAACAAACAAACATCAAGCCCCATCTCTCTAAAAACTGCTGACAGAAAAGGCGACGATTAATCACCATGGCAACCGACCTCTTGATTACAAACTGCTTGATGGGGCTTTGGGATGCAAGGGGACCAGCGGAGAACAGGAGGGGAAAAAAGAGGGGGGGGAGTGAATTTAAAGAGCATTGTGTTAAATTAGAGGCCTTTATGAGCAGTAGTGACTAACGGGCCGTCTGATCTGCATACCAAGTGAAGGGTTAACCACGTCCCTGAGGTAATTTTGAACAATCAGAGCTCCAGTTAGCAATTAGTGAATTAACTCTAATGAGTCTGTGGTTGCCATAACAACAATGGTTTTTAAATGACACTTGTCAAAGTGAAGAACACTTGAACGTTGTGGAGATGAGCCCTTTTTATTAGAAAGGGAGGGGGTGTTCGTTTAGTCAAGGTCCATTTAATTAACTGAGAGATGATGAGCATTATTTGTTTGTCTGAATAAACGTAAAACATACCAACAAAACAATGTAATTAACCTGTGAAATCAGATCGAGAAGAGTGCACCGTAGAAAACTTTCAGCTTCGCTGGAAGCGCATGTGTGTGTTTCAGTGCATTTCTGGTGCTCCATTCACAGGCAGGTGAGGGGAGAGTAATAAATGCAGCCAAACAGGGTTCAGTGATGTTTTGTGTGGGTTGGAACTATTATTTTATAGAGCAGAGACGGAGAGCGAAAATTCGGAGAGGTGTAAAATGGATAAATAGCTCTCTCTTTCTCTCTCGACTTAATGGAGGCTAAAACAAGATTTGTGAAAAATATGGATAAATGTATGGATAGAGTGTGGAACAGTATAAATGACTGAAGGATGGAGACGGTGCGCACGAGCGTGTGCGATAGCACAGCCATCATGCTTTCTCAGTCTGTGTCAAACTGAGATGCTCCAGGTTTCTGACAGACAGTTTGGAGGAAGAGCACCTTAAACTGCCTTTAAACAACACTCAGAGTTTAGCACTTTGTCTTCCTTCAGCCCTTTCGCACACATTCAGCCTTTTTAATGAGAAAACTGTCTGAAATATGGGATGCAGACAGTCTCCTGACGCAAGCGGGACTGTCACGCAGACGACCGTGATGGAAAAGCTCCTACAGCAGCAATAAGTTAAAAAGTTACTAAACAACCAAATTGGTCACAGTTAAACTATTGCCAAGGCTAATGAGGAATGTGCATCTTTGCATAATGATTGCATATGTTCAAATTGCATTTTCTTAATGCGTCGGCATCTCTGTAAATACACTGCTTCAGAGATATCACAATTTGCATGCTTACGATGGTTTTTTTTTTTTTGCAGTATATTCAGGCTGCCTATAGGGAATTGCTGTATTTCACCCATATTATTAAACCCAGCATGTAGATGGTGGTGGTATTGTGTGCCACTCTGTGGGGTTAGCGTAAGATAAATCACCACTGTTGCTACATTTCTGCTGAGAAGCTTTTCGTACACCACGGGCCGAGCTTGTTACGTACTTTCATATGTGCACACATACACACATTGCCGAAGGGTTTTCAGATGGCTATATGTCATGCGGTTATTTGTGTTTATGCCATTAGTGTTGAAACATCACCGCTGTGCCCTGCAGAAACCACAACAATAGTAAAAACACACAGCACATATACAGAACCTGGTTTATTAGCATTGCCGTGAAATTTTATGTGAAAAATCATCAAAACTGAGAACTACAGCGTGCCTTTAAAAAAATATAACTGTACCATGGTACACTAATAGTATCAGATCGATTTCGCTATAATACTAATCCTGAATCATTACAATTAGGGATTGGAATGGTATGAGAATTTAAATTTCTGTTAATATTTTTCAATTAAAAACCTTTGGGGGGTAAAAAAAAGAAAGAAATACACTTTCACTGCCAAATGATGAGACTGAATTAAAAAAATAAAATAAAAACTCAAATAATGATGCAATACAATAATTGCCTCATCTCTTCTCTATATAATAAACAACAATGTAATGCAAACAAAGAATATTTTAACATATTTCATTCATTTCATTTTACTTTTACATAATAAAACATACAAAAAGTAACATGTCACTTTACATGCTGTTACAAGAACAAGTCTGTCAGCGATTTAAGTCTCACTTTTTTATGCGTCATGAGTCATTTGTTCAAGAATTAGACTACACGGTCTACATTGTGTTTTTGATTCACTTAAAAGATCCAGCTCGTAAGACTCATTAGTTGGGAAATCAAACTACACTTTCTGCATTATGTGTTGTTGATTCACTAAAAAGATGCGGCTCATAAGTGTCATTAGTTCAAGAATCATTCTGCACTGTCTGCGTTGTGTGTTTTTGATTCGCTAAAAAGAGCTGTCTTAAAAGATTCATTAGTTTGGGAAAGTAACTAAACTCGTTGCACTGTGTTTGCACGAGTTATTGGCTGCTCTGTATGATGTGGAGTGACAAAAAATGAGCTGATTCATAAGAGTTATACTATAAGAGTATGTCCTGCTGTCGGTTTCACTCTGTAGCAGGAGTGTTGCAGATGTATGCTCATATAATTTCAATGACCTATATAATATTCAGACAGATTTGGCCTTCTGTCCACAAATGGCATACATCCTTAGCTCTGTGATTGGCAGGTTTATAAGGACATATATATATGGCTCCTCCCATTTGGAGCTCCATTAAGTGCTTTCATAAATCTGACCTCATGGTCATGCACTCTCAAAGCAGAGAGGGGTCATGGACTGAGAGGTGCGGATGGTTAGCATTGTTCCAGAAAATAGCAGATATACTGTCATACTCTCTTTTTTTATGCTTTATGTCAAGACAGATTTCGTCAGTGCCTGTCTATTTGTTACTTTTTCATTTTGTTGCCTAAAGAAAGATTCCAGAATGAAACAAACTGGTGTCTGAAACAGTCTAGTGCTAGTCTTTTCTGGCAGGTAACTGAAATGCTTGTACACAAAACTAAAGACTTAACCGTGGAACCTTATTTTTTATTAATTTATTTAAAAAAACATTTTTTTTTTTACAAATCAGATAAAATGGAGTTCTCATTAACAGTGCAGTGAGCTCTGGGTGGTGAGACCAAATCATTGCATTAAAAACGACTCACACATGAGTCAGTACCCGATAGAAGCTTTAATGATTCCTCAACTAAATGTGTAAAGGAGCTCACTGTCTCTGACAGAGAATTTTAAAGAACAGTTATGCACATCTTATATTAGAGTTGGGTATTAATTCAGCAGTTCTGAAGCGCTGGAGCTACAATTCATATTGCACCCTTCATATCTGGCCCACTTTGCAGATTATTCAGGCTACAAACCAGGGCCGGACTGGGATGCAATTTCAGGCCGGGAAATCTCACACTCATCCAGGCCACACACACAAAAAAAGGGGCCAAAATTGTACCTTTTGGGGTACAACAGCTTGACACCGTGGCAGTACACACGTACATTTTAGCACCTTAAGAGTAGTAATTCGTACCCTTGACAAGCTGTTGTACCCCAAAAGGTGCAATTTTGGCCCCTTATTTCCTGTATATAGCCTATGCATCCACAATTTCTGAAACCAGACAACCCTATTATTTGTATGGCCATCACATAAAAAAAGGTCTAAATCCTTAGTCTGGGACCCAATATCTCTGCCCCCCCCCTCCTTTTTTTTTTTCCTTACCTGTCACTTCTTCACCAGCAGGTCTACTGTTATGAACCGAACTGTGTCCACCTTGTTGAAAACATTCACCTCATTTCAGTTTGTTAGCAAAGAATGTAATTTATCTTAAAATGACTTAAATACCCTAGATTTAATAAACCTATATTTCATACAAATATACACTACCAGACAAAAGTTTGTGAACAGTACGATTTTAATGTTTTTTAAAGAAGTCTCTTCTGCTCACCAAGCCTGCATTTAAAGTACAGCAAGAGCAGTAATATTATGAAATATTTTTACTATTTAAAATAACTGCTTTTGATTGGATTATATATTTAAAATGTCATTTATTCCTGTGATTTCAAAGCTGAATTTTCAGCATCATTACTCCAGTCCTCAGTGTCACATGATCCTTCAGAAATCATTCTAATATGCTGATTTGCTGTTCAAGAAACATATTTGTTGTTGTTATTATTATTATTATTAATAATATTCAAAACAGTTGAATACACCAGGATTCTTTGATGAATAGAAAAATCCAAAGATCAGCATTTATCTGAAATAAAAAGCTTTTGTAACATTACCCATGGACTATACCAAAAGGGGGGGGGGTTATAGAAATTATTACTTTTATTTAGCAAGACTGCTTTAAATTGATCAAAAGTGATGATAAAGACATTTATAATGTTACAAAAGTTTTCTATTTCAGATAAATGCTGTCCTTCTGAACTTTCTATTTATCAAATAAACCTGAAAAAAAATCTAATTTGTTTTCAACATAATAATAATAATAAATGTTTCTTGAACAGCAAATCAGCATATTAGAATGATTTCTGAAGGATCACGTGACACTGAAGACTGGAGTAATGATGCTGAAAATTCAGCTTAATAAATTACATTTTAATACAAATATTTCACAATATTACTGTTTTTGGATCAAATAAATGAAGGCTTGGTGATCAGAAGAGACTTTTTAAAAAAAACATTAAAAATCTTACTGTTCAAAACCTTTTGACTGGTACTGTATTAAAACACAATTTCTAAAGTGCCTAAATGTCAAAATTTGTACAATATATTTGTTGAAAAAGTCTAATACACTATTGAATTATTAGGCTGTGAGACTGTTACTCATATTATTTTTGTGTTGCTGTCTGCTCTAGCTCCCTCCCTCCCCATACAATAAATCCATGTGAATGAAAAGATCGGAAATGATGACTTTGGTACATTGAGAGAAGACTGGAGTAATGATGCTGAAAATTCAGCTTAATAAATTACATTTTAATACAAATATTTCACAATATTACTGTTTTTGGATCAAATAAATGAAGGCTTGGTGATCAGAAGAGACTTTTTAAAAAAAACATAAAAAATCTTACTGTTCAAAACCTTTTGACTGGTACTGTATTAAAACACAATTTCTAAAGTGCCTAAATGTCATTAGTACAATATATTTGTTGAAAAAGTCTAATACACTATTGAATTATTAGGCTGTGAGACTGTTACTCATATTATTTTTGTGTTGCTGTCTGCTCTAGCTCCCTCCCTCCCCATACAATAAATCCATGTGAATGAAAAGATCGGAAATGATGACTTTGGTACATTGAGAAGGCATAAATATAAAATATTAATAATAATAATGATAACTAAAAATAATAATAATAGTAATAATGGTAATAATAATAAATCCAAAAACAATACAAATTAACCAGACTATAATACCTAAAGGAAGCTATGTTAGCTATTATCCATCATCCATAACATGAAAGACAGCAGGAATGATAACTAAAAATAATAATAATAGTAATAATGGTAATAATAATAAATCCAAAAACAATACAAATTAATGACCTTGAATATCTATGATAGTTTTCTTGACTTTTAAGTCTTTCAAATAAAACCAGACTATAATACCTAAAGGAAGCTATGTTAGCTATTATCCATCATCCATAACATGAAAGACAGCAGACAGGGCAAATCTTCCATCAAAAATATCAATCAGTCAATGAAATTGCCATTTAAAGGGGTCATATGATGCGATTTCAATTTTTCCTTTTTCTTTGGAGTGTTACAAGCTCTTGGTGCGTAAAGAAGATCTGTAAAGTTGCAAAGACTAAAGTCTCAAATCCAAAGAGATATTCTTTATAAAAGTTAAGAGTCAGCCACACCTACCTAAAACGCCTCGTTCTAACACGCCTCCACATATCTACCTCACTATGTGGGAAGATTTGCATAACGCCGCCCAAATGTTCACGCAAAGAAAGAAGGTGTAACGTTTATTCTCGCTGTAGTATTGTTGCTGCTGCCGCCATGTCGTGAAGGCGCCGTGTGCTTCGTTGTGAAAGCGAAACTACTTTGTTTGGTCTTCCAAAAGAGGACGATATCCGCTTCGTTATGCCTAGAGCTGATCCGTGCTGGTCGCTGAGGAAATACATCAACTTTGCGCTGTGGATCGCCGGATCGGCTTTCACCGTGGACGAAGCGGAGTCCAGCAGGCATCAAATTAATGGTGAGCATAAGAGATTCAAAACCATTTTAAAAAATCGTACCAACCCCGAACTTTTGAACATTAGTGTGTGAGAAGTATTAAGGAGAGTGTGTTTGATTGTTCCTTCAGTTCACATGGCTGCAAGCATGCCTGCATTGTGACTGAACGGCATTGTGTTTCATGGCATTTAGTCGCTACATCACTACTCACTGCAATAAAGTAGCCTGTTACTGGAAAAGCTACACTATTTTGAAGTCATGCTAAAGTTCCCACTACTTTTGGCCATTTACTCCCCTTCACATTGTCTCCATAATCATTTAATAAGAGAAATGGACATTTCAAAATGAAATATGCCACTCTACGAGAGATTTTAAACAAGCACACAGCTGGAAGCTCGGAGATAGCAGCTGTTAGCCACAGAGACAGAGGGATTGTGGGAGATTTCAGAATTACCTGAGGGTAGGGTAAAGCAAAAGTGAGTTAGAAAAACAGTAAATTAAAACCTCAGTCCACGGGACAGCCTGACTTATTTACACATAGATCCAATTCACTCCTGAGCTTCATACAATCTGACAGAGCCATCCAAGAGGCCTGACCAAAAGCGATGTGCGTATGTGCACGTTTGCACGCTCACAGGTTGACCTAGTCAGCAGCGTGTCCAGGGCTCTGAATGCGGCAGTAATTAAAGTGAATTAGATATGTGCTGAACCTATTTTCACAGAGACTAGCTGGCTTTTATTATTGGGACGGATCAGACTGGCTTATACGGTTGGGGATTCGAGCCAACGGAGGAGAAAAGGGTGAAGATTTATTCAAAAAGAACCCCCCCCAAATCTCAAGGCTCTCAAATGCAGGTGGTGGTGTGGAGAAAATCACTTTCTCTCATTTTTCCCCTCCTTTATTCCAGAGGGACAGAGATGACAGCAGCAGGAAGAAGTGGAAGTACCAAGGTTCAGTGGAGGAGGAGAACGGGCGTGCACATCAAAGACTCTCAGCTGGAGTGTGTCCACACCTTTCTTTTTCTCTCTCTCTCTCTCATTTACTCTCACGCAGACGTGCACACACTTCTCAGAGACTCTTATCCGCCAGACAAACGGCCGTTTTTAATTTGTGTGACAATACGTGCGGATGGCCCCTTATTTGCAAGGGGAAGCCTGGAGCTGCTGCCATTTGAATAAGCACACATCTGGGTTATCAGGGATCAGAAGCCTGTGCGCATAGACAAGCAGAGCGTGACGAGCCGGGTTTGGCCCTCGCCACTGGGGCATGGAACCACGCTGCACAGCGCAACACAACACAACAAAGCACAGCACAACAGCAGGGTTGTGTGCCGTTCAGAATTGAAGTGAGAATTCCTTTTATTTATTCTAATTCAGTTCCTGAATTTTAATTTAATTCTGAGTTGAATTGCAATTTGAATGTAAGAATTAGAGTGAACTGAAATTTCTAACCAGAAAAGAGAAGTTTCTCAGGACTCATCAAAGCCTTGAAAATTTGGGAGTTTTGAAAACAGTTTTAAAAGTTAACAAGCCTTACAGATAGAATGACAGAATGATAGAACTATCAGAACTATGGATAGAATTATAGACAGAATTATGGACAGAATTATAGATAGAACTATAGATAGATAGATAGATAGATAGATAGATAGATAGATAGATAGATAGATAGATAGACAGATAGATAGACAGATAGATAGATAGATGACAAATGTAGAATGATAGAACTATCAGAACTATGGATATAATTATAGACATAATTATGAATAGAATTATGAATAGAATTATAGATAGACAAACAGATAGATAGATAAAAACATTGACACCCAATCAGAATCAATCCTGCTATAATGAGCTTGAGAATTTAAAGCAACAGACATGCGTGTGCATAGAATAAGCTGGTACATCTTTCACACAATGTAAAACCAATTTTATGTGTATATGTGTATTTACCACGTTGGCAAAATGCAAACCGATTGCATTTTTTTAAATTTTGAACTTGGAAGTTCTTTTTGCATTTTCAAAATGCTAGTTTTATAACACCTATGACATGAAATAAAGGGTCATATAATTACTGCATATATATATATATACATGCATACAGTGGTAGCCAAAATGATTAGAACACTAATATTTTCACCAGCTAAAAAAATGGTTTTAAGTCAGCTATTTTTATTTTTTGTAGTGTCAGTAACTAAGAAAAATTTCTTCCCTGCCAGCCTTTCCTCTCGCTCTATCTCCGCCAGAGGAGAACCTGTAATGTCACAGAGTGTGCGCAACCTTTGATCCTCAGCTGTACTCCATCAAGTTCAATTAGAGCTGCTGCTGTCCCTGGTGGCCCCGTTTGTCATCATCTATTGGCCCGCGCACATTCCACATATTGAAGGAGTGGACAGAAAATCAATAAATAGGATTGAGCTGCCGAGGCCTGCAGGGAGCCCCCCTCTCTCTCTTTGTCTCTCTCTCTATCTGTTTCTTATGGAGTCTCCGTTAAAGCAATTTTCAGATCTGCTCCATCATGCCCACCGATTTTTACCCAACTCTACACTCTTCTCAATTTCATCAGCAAGCAAAAAGCTAGTTTTTAGGTTATTTTCTCACTCGGTTTGATTGCGTTTAGTGAGGCCAGTAAAATGTAATACCGTCTATCTTGTATATTGCATAGTTTGTAAGTTTGAGTAGGAGCAAGCAAAGTTGCAAAACAATTTCAATAGCATTTTATTTTCACCAACTGTAAAATGTGCATAAAGCGTAATTTTTCACCCAGCTTCAGCAAACCACTTGTACACCATCCAAACAAACTGATCTCTAGCATTAAATGCACTCGGTTCAACACCATAAGCTCTAGTGTGACTCTCTCTATCTGTCGTTCTCTAGTTCTCCCTCCCCTTCTGTGTCGCTCTCGCAGACACTTACACTCACGGTCACCCACTGCGTTTCCACAATGCAATTGCTCAGTTTGACTTCCTCTCTGAAATGCTTCCTAGAGCGCGACCTTTCACCCTGCACCCCTGCGTGACTGTCAGCCCACACTGAGAGAAGTCAGACATGAGACTGGAGGCGTTTTTTCACCTGAGAAAATAAGAAAATGCTGTTTGATTACAAGTTTAATGGCACAGAAAGACAGCGTTTGAGTAAAACTTAATGGACATTTTTGGAAATGTGCATGAAACGTCACCCTACATGGCTGACATTATTAGAAGTCGTGCTTGTTTTTTAATACGCCTTTTATGGGGATTAAAAATTTGACACCATGATGAATAAAAAAAATTCAGAAGATCTCTAGAGAAACAGGAAATGCTTAAGAAATGTTATTAAAGAGTGACACAATGACGCTTTAAAATCTACCTGAAGGACACTTAACTCTTTTTAAAAGCAGCAAAGGAAATAAAAAGGTTTTTTTTATTCACCTAAATGCTCTCGTTCTTTCTCTCTCTTTCACACACGTACAATAATTTCATCAGTGCAGGTGCACAAAATGCTCCCCCGAGGTCCCCCAGTATCCCCGCTGACAGAACTCTCTCCTCTCTCTCCTGGAGGAAAAGTGACGAAGCCACTCAAGGTCAGCGACTCCTTGACAACCGCTCCATCTGCAAGGTATTATCATTTCATTACCTGCCTGCGTCAAAAGGCCCGGCTGTTTTCCCCGAGATTCCATCGCCATAGTAACTATTGATTTATTGTTTGTTGGAGGCCAGTCGTTCCTGGATGATTAGCTCTTGATAGCGCCATGTGACAAACAGCTGCTCTTTGAGCCAAAGAGTTTGTTGTTACAGTGTTTGTGTATGTGCACATGTGTGTACACCCCAGAGGCGCCCACCCTGAAGGCTCACTTTGTCTGTTTTGATAGACAGAGAGCACGCGGCTAACTGGACCCGAGTGGAGACGGCTCGCGGTGACACGTCGAGTTCTCGGTGGACCTCTGTGGTACATACAGCCGGGCAATGGTTTGTCAAGTAGAGTTTGATAACTTCAGTTTTCCTCCAGAAAGCTGCATAAACGGATAAGAAACCCCCTCCACCCTGCCACCCACCCTCCGAGGCAGCAGGATCTATAAAGCCCTCCATCAAAATCAGCTCACCTCCTTTACGAGAGCATTAATCACCGCTCTCTGCTCTTCAAAGCACCTTCACGATGCCCCGGCCCAGCTCGACTGTTTATCTCTGGAGTGATGAAGAGAGAGCGAAAGGACAGAAACTACTAGTCACATTAGCGAAATTTTGCAAGCAAAAATGTCAATTGTCTATTGATGTATGAAGCACAGCTCACGCAGAAGTCACTGTAACTAAGCATTTTTTTGTTGGTCAACACAGCAAATTTGATTTCGCCTATGAAAACAGTTTAACTGAATTGAACCTCTTTGCAGTGGCAAGCAGAAAAAGTTTGGGGTCGGTTTGATTGCCATTTTTTTTAAACATATTAATACTTTCATTCAGCTAGGACGCATTTTAATTGATCAAAAGTGACAGTAGTCTTTCACATTATAATAAAAATTATATATTTCAAATAAATGCTGTTTTTTTGGCACAACTGTTTTTAACATTGATAATAATTTCTTATAAGAAACTCTTTTGAGCACCAAATCAGCATATTAGAATGATTTCTGAAGGATGATGTGACCCTGAAGACTGTCATCTCAGGAATAAATTACATTTTAAAGTACATTAAAATAGGAAACCATTATTTTATATTGTAATAATATTTCAGAATATTACTGTTTTATTGTATTTTTGATCAAATTGATCCTCAGTTGTTGTGACAATAAGGCTTCATTAAAACATTGCATATGCAGTTTTTTTTTACAGAGATGTCTGCAGTAAATTTGTTCAGAATTGGGATACTGCTATTACAAAAAAATAAAAAAATAAAAAACATTTACGGCGAAAAACATCCATTGCCAAAGTCTCACACAAATGTGTAACGTTACAATGACAACCAATGTGGGCATGCTAGCAAAAGAGACTACAGTTTGAACAGAAAAAAAATCTAATCTTGCCACATTTTGAACAGTCAGTCTGAGTAATTTTGCTGAAAGTCTTTTTTTAAGACAAGGAAAGTGTATTTATGATTAAAGTATATATACATATTAGTGCTGTCAAACGATTAATCGCGATTAATCCATCCATCCAAAATAAAAGCTTTTGTTTATATATGTGTGTATACTGTGTATATTTATTAAGTATATATAAATACAAATGCATGCATGCATATATTTAAGAAAAATATATGTTTATGCATTAAATATATTTATATATAATATAAAATATAAGAATATAAATATATAAATGCATATACATGTAAATATTTTCAAAATATATACTGTATGTGTGTGTATTTATATATACATAATAAATATACACAGTACACACACATATATTATATAAACAAAAACGTTTATTTTGGATGCGATTAATCGCGATTAATCATTTGACAGCACTAATAAATATACATGCATACATATATTTATATTTCAGTTCATATTTATAAATAGTTATTTATAAATGTTATATCAGCTGAGTCACTAGAACCCAGTAATCTATAGAGAATGAAAAACCCATACCGCACTAGTCATGTATTGTTATCAGTGTCAGAAAGCCAGACTCTACTTTACTTTGTGCTTGTGCATGCTGTGAAGCAAAAACTGACCGAAGCCTGGCAGCTTTAAGAGTTTTCTAAAGCACAACCGGAGTCCCATTAAACTGTGACCAATCATTGCCTCCGCTCACCCTGCCCTGTTAAAGAGCTCCATTCACATAATTTATGGCGCCTACTCTTTCGTTTTTAAAGGGAGAGAGAGAAAGCGAGAGAGGGACACAGAAAGAGAGCTCTCTGGAAGACCCTGGCGAGTCCCGACGCTGCCACTGACTTGCAGTAAATAAATTAGGCAGGCAAACGAGGCAGGTCGCAGGCTGGGAGCACAACCTCACTCAGGCTAATGACAGCCCTGGCTGCAGCCGCACCACCCTGGAGCTAACAGGTGGAACTGCTGATATTAATGACTCCAGGTGGGCCTGCCAAGCAGGAGGGGAAATGAGAGAGAAAGCGAGAGATTGAGACAGAGAGAGAGAGAGAGAGAGAGAGAGGATTAGAAAGCTGAGACCAATCCAAAAGCAATCTCTCATCCTCAGTCCTAAAGCCATTTTACAGATATGCGCAGAAGAGAAAAGGCAACAAAGCAGTTGTAAATACTCAGCCTAGTGGCTTTAGTCCTGTCATACCAAGGCAGAAAGAGGGGTGTAATTTAGGCCCGGGGCCGTTCGAATAATCCTGCAGAGGAGACATGGGGTGTGTCTCATTTCACTCACTCAGTTCCCTGTGATGCTGGAAGATCTACTTAACATTGAGGCACTGACAACACATTAAAACAAGCTGGTATTTAGCATCAACACATTATAAAAATAATCACTCTGGTATCATTTGAGGTATGTATTGTGCATCTATGCTGTAGCTAGTTGCTAAAAAGTACAGTGACATTATGAAATATATAGAGTATAGATAAAAAAATATGTATAGAATGATATATTAGTTTTATGGGTAAAGTACGATCGATTTGACAGACAGACAGACAGACAGACAGACAGACAGACAGACAGACAGATAGATAGATAGATAGATAGATAGATAGATAGATAGATAGATAGATAGATAGATATTATAGTGCATTCTGGGAACTTCTAGAAATAGAAAGTGAATGTGAAAATGTTTGAATGCCCAAATGCCCTAGAAATGTCTGACTCCCTGGGCAGTACACTTACTACTGAAGGGAGTGGATTGACACATAACCATGGAGAAACAAGAGATGGAGGACGGCAAATAAACGTGATTCCCTCTGCAAAACCTGTGGCAACCTGCTCTTTTCTTTTTAACAGCCTGTCTTCCTTCCTTTCTGTCTTTTTGCAGATGTGAATTGTAATCAGTGACAAGAGAGCAACACACATCAAATGGCCGGGAACGGCTGGGGTCTGTGCCGCCACCTAATAAAAAAGCAAACAAGCGATAAATAAAAGGGAATTTTATAGAGGGCCGTCTGCGGTGTGCTGGTGGATGGTGGTAAGGGAGGCTGTGGAGACACACACACACATTAGAGAGATAACAATGAATGACATCAGCTATTATAAATACAATGATTCTGTGTGTTTTAATGTAAAGCAAGGAGAAGGCTGGGAAAAGGAATGAAGGAGAGATAGAAAGAGAGGAGTGAGAGAAGCTTAGATATGACAGCAGGTAATGAGATCGTTTGATGTGGCAGATGAGGGAGAACAGAACGCCAGCCACGGGCCTCTGGAGAGGAGAGAGGTGAGGGAAGACCATGGCTTTGGTTACAGATCAAACACACACTCAAACTCTGCGCGCGCACACACACACAGTGATATGATATTGTGTGACCCCACACAGCCATTCAATACGCAACAGATGTTTAATCAGAACTTAATGTCAACATGAAATGAAAATGAAAATCTATATTTTTGGTCTTACTGTAAATTAATAATATTCTAAACATTTAGATGATTAAACATTTAGAACTATTATTTTTTATTATTATTAATGTTATTTTAGTCTCATTGATATACTATTGTAGTTTTTATTAACATTTTGAACCAGTTTTTATATATTTTCCATTTTTATTTAAATTTTAGTTAAAGTTTTAGTCATTTTGCTGTGTTTTTGGCATTTTTTTGTAGTTCTGTCAATACTTTTTTTCTTCATTTTCTTTTCAGTTTTAGCTTTAGGTATTTTAGTAGTTTATCAACTTTAAGTTAAAATGAGAAATTAAATTGAATTTAAATTTTAAATTTTAGTTCCAATTTTAGTTAACTGTAATTATCCATCAATTGATATTATTATTAATGTTATTTTAGTCTCATTGATATACTATTGTAGTTTTTATTAACATTTTGAACCAGTTTTTATTTATATATTTTCCATTTTTATTTCAATTTTAGTTAAAGTTTTAGTCATTTTGCTGTGTTTTTGGCATTTTTTTGTAGTTCTGTCAATACTTTTTTTCTTCATTTTCTTTTCAGTTTTAGCTTTAGGTATTTTAGTAGTTTATCAACTTTAAGTTAAAATGAGAAATTAAATTGAATTATTTATGGTTTTAATTTTAGTTCCAATTTTAGTTAACTGTAATTATCCATCAATTGATTATACATTTGTATAAAAATACAGTAAGCTGTATATATATGTGTGTGTGTGTGTGTGACCCTGGACCACAAAACCAGTCATAATGGTCCATTTTTTGAAATTGAGATTTATACATCATCTCATAAATAAGCTTTCCATTGATGTGTGGTTTGTTAGGATAGGACAATATTTGGCCGAGATACAACTATGATTGAATTTTTTTACTGAGAAATCAAAATATGTGATGCTATAGAAATGGGTTACAAATGCTATTTCAACAAGGAAGGGCTAATTTTCTCAGACGAACGCATATATTACAATTTTTTTAGCCAATATAGCATTCAAAAAGCAACATGCTGAGCGAACTGACACATCTGACAGTGTTTATTGTGAATCCTTGTACTTTTGACACTTCTGTGAGATGGTCTTTGTTGAGGCTGACTTTGAAGGCCTCCGTAGAACAATAATCAAGGCCTGTCTTAAAGCACGCATGAGGATCAGAGGGAGCCGTGTTCACAGATCGAAAACAAATTGGATTCACCTCTTCAGACAACCTCGTGCAGAAGAAAGAGTGGGAGTAGTTTTTGACATTTTTTGTTTTATTATTTTTTTTAACACTTTTTTTTTTTTTGGAACACAGCTGTGATTCATCAAAGTTTGTTTTAGAAAAGAGCTTTGATTTATAAAGACACAAAAAGAGACATTTGACTTTCATATCTCGAAACCTGATTAGTATACATGGGAAATTAGATTTTCAAGTCAACATGAAATCAAAAAGGACCTTATGTACTTTCTTAACGCACGTTCCAGGTCTTAGAGTGCATGATTCATCAGTGCATGTTATTCCAAAGGAAAACATGTTTGTCTTCATTATCTTTGATCAAAATGTTATAACTTGCTTCACCTCTGAAATGACTTTCCTTTTTGCCTTCCATCAAAGAGTAGGTTTTACCGTAGAGGACCATAGTGGGTTACCCTTGTTGACTAGAGGGCACCTTGTGTAACCAAAATCATTTTATGCACAGAATGAATTATGTGACACAAAATGCAGCATTTCATGGCAAAATGGAGTTGCACTTCATTCTGTACACACTAAACCAAAACCTGATTTAATGCACAAAATCAAACAAGTTTCTAACACTTTGTGCACATATTTTTGGACAAAATGCACTCACCATCCCAAATGCATTTGAAATCCAATTCCTTAACATTTTACTTACAAATTTGTACAAACTGACCAATGAAATTACCCTACTTTTCATTTGAAAGGTTAGTGGCAGATTTATGCTTCTCTCTTGGAATCATGAAATACTATGAGAGGTTTCTGTCGATAGAAAACAGCCCATATAAATCCATAATGACAAGCAGACCTCCACTTCCTGCGTGAAGACCTGCACCTCACACATAATTTCCTGTGTGTGTGTGTGTGTGTGTGCATGCTCGTTGGCCATTAAGTCAGATGGGGTAAGTTTTCACCAGCCGCTACGTGTCATTTCCTCCTGTCACATGTCTGACTGAACAGGTTTCACCAACAAATCCATACTTGACAACAACAACAACAATAACAGCAGCAGAGAATATTCTAGATATCACACAGGATATTCTGTGACAAAATAGTCAACAAATTACAAACTTTTGACGGCTCATTTCCCTCATGTATTGACAAAATAAAAGAGGATGTAATGCAGTTTCAATAATGAATTAGGATAAATTACCCTGTGTGTGTGTGTGTGTGTGTGTGTGTGTGTGTATAATTGGATTTATTTATATTACAAATATTAAAATTCCTCTAGCAAAAAAATATATAAGATTTGTGTATCAAATTGGATTTCATCTGCTAAATGCATAAAGATAATAATGATAAAATTTAAAACACGTTTTATTGTTATTTATATATATATATATATACATACACACACACACAGTGCTGTGAAAAGGTTTTTGCCCCCTTCCTGTTTTTGTTTTTTTTTGCATATTTGTCACACTTAAAGATTCAGATCATCAAACAAACTTTAATATTACACAAAGATAATGCAAGTAAATACAAAATGCAGTTTTTAAATGATGATTTCATTTATTAAAGGTGGGGTAAGTGATTTCTGGTAGCCAATGTAGATATTTCAAATCACCAAAACAAACACGCTTCTACCCCAAAAGGGTCTCGCCCCTATTTTGATAGCTCCGCCCCACACATACGTACGCAACCCAGGCAACGATTATGGCGGAATCTGCTGTATTATTATCTGCTGTATTAAACTTATTATCTTAATAACTGTGTCTTTATCATAGCTGAAGGGAACGACAATACGATTGTAGATGAACAAACAAACGAACATGACACATGAGCATGTTCAAGCAAAAGCCAGCATATATTAGTTCTGTGAAACAAAGCAAAACCAATGTTACTCACCTATCGTTGGCCTTCCCACTCCTTGAGTTCTCTCCAGCGCTGGAAAGCTGATCCGATATTTACACGGGTCCTACTTCTTGCCTTATCGTAAGCCTTCTTTTGTTCCGCAGACGTTTTCCTCTTTTGTTTTTTATCCGCCATCTCTATCTTTCTGTCGTCGCTCGGCTCGGCTAATGTCCGTCCTGTGCACTGAGCACTCTCTCTCTCATCCCCATCATGAGAAGACACGCCCCTTACTGCTGATTGGCTACAAGTTTGTTTCGGTACTCGGCCCGACTCAGTTTTCTAAAGCGCTTTTGAAAAAATACATACCCCACCTTATGTATTTTTTCCCACCTTATGGGAAAAAGCTATCCAAACCTACCTGGCCCTACGTGAAAAATTAATTGCCCCCTCCTGTTAAATCATGAAAGAACTGTGATTAACCACATTATTTTAGAAAGCTGAGTTAAATTTCACTAGCCACACCCAGGCCTGATTACTGCCAGACCTGTTGAATCAAGAAAT